>NC_085137.1:254933471-255002694 GCF_035046485.1 Aedes albopictus | reverse complement strand
ACTGATGGAAAAACGTAAACAACAATCAGCTGTTGCCGGCTAAATCAAACGGGCGTATTTTCCTCCAGTAGATTTTTATTGGTATTAATGACACCGCGCTGCGAGAACTCATCTAGCCTATCTAGTTACACTGCGAATCCTGCTTTACTCTATTGGGAGTAAAAAGTACCCTCTTTTTGCTTATCTATGAAGCTGTCAAAATAAAGGGTACTTGTCAATTTCTAAAAAAAGGTAACTTTTGCCCATCCTGGAGTTTCAATCGTATACTCTTCAATGAGTGAAAAAATCCTTGAACATTTTCGTATGGAGCTGGATGTTCAAAACTGATGCTGGTGATTTGTCTATGCTGACGTTGCTCAACGATTTTGCGGGTAAGTACAACGATATATTCATTTATTTCTGTAATTGATAAACTAAAGTTTATTAGGATGTTCGAGTTCTGGAGGTCCACCAGGAAAGGCACAATGATCGAAGTAGGACCACAGGAGCAACGATAAAGTCGGGTGAGAAAATTACATCGACCGAAAGTCAGATGCGGGCAGTGCGATTAGTGCTTTCATTCTCTTGAGCCAATATGGCAAATATACAGGAATAAAAATATTAAATATTGAATAAAACTACGATCATTTTGTTAGTTACCGTCAAATGGGGTAATTTGCAACACTTTTCGACTTTGAAGCAATATCATCGAAAATCTAAACATTTGAAACATCCTGTGAAGCATCGTGTACGCTAATTACCCCGAGTAGAATACTATGCAGCACTTGGTTTAACAAAATACGTTGCCACCTAATCAGGAGGTGCGAAATACATGATTGTTGCAAGTTTCCCCATCTGTGGGGTAACTTGCAACATAGGACATGAAACTAAGTTAGCTATTATTAAACAGCACTAACATTCTAGTATTTAGTTGTATTGTAAATTTTTGATGTTAAGCATGAAACATACTATGAAAAGATGTACACTAAGCAATTGACATATATTTTTTCATGAAAGGATTGATAGTTACTACAAGCGAGAGTATATCTTTTAGCAACAGGTCTCACGTCCCTCAAACATAAAATATATATGATTCTCGTGACTTAGCAATCATTACAAAATGTCAACAATGATTACACTAGTTTACAGCATTTTTGAACTCGGTAAGCTGATGATCATTTTTGGTGTAGAATTATGCCCTGAGTTCGAAAACGCGAAGGAAAAAAATTACAGTAGAGCGGAAATTATTCCGACTTTCCATACAAGGTTGATGATTTGAAATCGATTTTTGTTCTATTTTTAAGCAACTTCGCTCACTTCACACATCTCATTCTCCGTAATCAATGCTCCGATTGAGCTGAAATTTTTACTGTAACTCGCCTACATATGATATGTCAAATAAACGTCGAGAAAGAATTTTTAGATTGTATTTTACTTATTGAAAAAAATACATTTCTTCATATATTTTTGGAAATTTGGCTAAAATTTAAGGAGATCGTCCCTAAAACTCGTCAATATCTTGAATTTCATCAATCTGACGTAAAACCTGCATTCAGATGATCGAATGGTATTGTAATCAGCTTTTAATTTATGGATAAAGATTTAAAATTGGTTGAACAAAACGCAAGATATTTGAATTTTAGTAAATTCCATATTTTTAAAAGTTGTAAAACTCGATATTGAGCTAAAACTCAAAAAGTGCTCTACTTAAAAATTTTTGAAGCACGGTTTGGAAATCAGCACTAAATTGTGCTTCAAAAATTTTAGTCGTTGACAGAAGTTCACGACTTTTGTTTTATTTTGTAAACTAGTGTTATTGTCATTTCTTGAAAAGGTAGAGTGAGTCATCTTCAAGTAGCCTTCAGTTTGAAGTGGTGTTTGGCAATTTCAGCTAAATTAACATGATTGAAACACACCTATTCTACTTTGAAAATGTCAAACTCGCTAATTTGGGTATTAAAATGAAATAATGGACTCCATCTAGGTTCAGAATTGATGTTGGTGATTGCTTTACAGCGTTCATAAACAAAAATTGAACTTTTAACATGATGAAACATGAATGAAACTTCAAAATGTGGTACTTCCTCACAATGTGACCTTCAAACGTGCAAAAAATGTAAAAAATGAATTGTCATTTGAAAATGAACGCGTTACGTAATCAATAAATGATCCATTTCGGTTATTTCTGTCAAATATATCGTGAAATGAAGATAAATAATAAGCTATTTTACGAGACGTTTCACTTGTGGGCCGCTGATTGTTATTATTTACATTTGATGTTTATGTTTTGCTGAAAAGTAGCCTAACATATTGAAAACGCTCATCACTTTTTTGTTGACAAAGATGCTTCCGTTTTTTAGTGTGACGTGTATCGATCTGCCAGGCTGCTCGATACCACTAGCAGACTAGGAAACATCCCTGCTATCTGTCAATATTGGTTTTAGGGGGTGGATTATCGTATTTTCCGCGAAAAAAATAGTCCCGTTTGTTTAATGTACCTTTATCACAAGTTATGCCAGCATAAACGTAAATAAGTGGGCCCATCGAATAAACTTCAAAACGGGTAAACAGACGAAAAACAGCTGATTTGAAACGTCTCATAAAATGCCTTTTAGAAGGTATTGTCAAATTCAACTGTTGCAAGTTACCCCATAGTGGTTGTCGAATATAATAATGATTTTTTGCATTACTTAGTCGATAAGTTTATCAAACTTTTATCGTTTAGATAAGCTTACTATTAGGTACCCTAACTGCAAGCAAGGTCATCAGACTTATCGCACTTACCAAAAGGGAGAGGTCAAGCACGATTTTCATACTTGTTTTTATGGCATAAAATGAGCAATCCGTTTTAACAGTGTAGCTAAACCATAAACAAAGAAACAAAGCTAATTTTATACTAAATCGATCTTTGATACACATAATCTCTATAACCGAAATAGTAGGGCATACTAGTTTTCATTATTATTAGAAAATGCTTCACATTTAGTGAATGTCATCGTGTTGCAAGTTACACCGCTGTTGCAAGTAACCCCGTTTGACGGTACATTATTATTTTTGCTGGTTTTAAAAATTGAAATGTCAAGTCCGCATAAATGGACAAACAGGGTGAATTTTACTCTTTTCCAAATTCACACCACTTCAGGAAAAAGGGTAGAATTCACACGTTGATTTGACGTACAAGCGGTTTACCCTTTAAAGAGTACAAGCTGTTTACTCTTTTTATGAGTTCACCTAGTTACTCTCGAAATGGGTGAAAAAATAACCTTTAAAGAGTACTTTGGTTTCACAGTGTAGGCTTGTGTGTTTGAAATTACCCGACTGCTGTCACAGCCCAGTACGGAGGGTTAGCCTAACATTAGCCTAATGTTAGACTAACTGGCCAGCATGTTAGGCTAACTTTTTGTCTCACATTTGGCTAATGTTAGTCTAAAATTAGACAGATATGACACACTTTTGTTAGACATGTTGCAAATTCGAAACATGTTGTTAGTCTAACATTAGACTAACGTTAGACATGTTTTACTATGGGCTGTTAGACAAATGTTAGGCATAGATTTTATGCTGCTTGTTTTCGTTCCAGCTGTCATTCGAGCAAGAAGTGTGATTGTAGTAGTGAACTTTTGTCGACGTTCACTACTACAACCGTACTCTTGCCTCGAATGAAAGCTGGATGAAACATGTTTAATAAAAAAAAACTCGGAGCCCGTTTTAATTTTAATTTTAATTTTAATTTTAATTTTAATTTTAATTTTAATTTTAATTTTAATTTTAATTTTAATTTTAATTTTAATTTTAATTTTAATTTTAATTTTAATTTTAATTTTAATTTTAATTTTAATTTTAATTTTAATTTTAATTTTAATTTTAATTTTAATTTTAATTTTAATTTTAATTTTAATTTTAATTTTAATTTTAATTTTAATTTTAATTTTAATTTTAATTTTAATTTTAATTTTAATTTTAATTTTAATTTTAATTTTAATTTTAATTTTAATTTTAATTTTAATTTTAATTTTAATTTTAATTTTAATTTTAATTTTAATTTTAATTTTAATTTTAATTTTAATTTTAATTTTAATTTTAATTTTAATTTTAATTTTAATTTTAATTTTAATTTTAATTTTAATTTTAATTTTAATTTTAATTTTAATTTTAATTTTAATTTTAATTTTAATTTTAATTTTAATTTTAATTTTAATTTTAATTTTAATTTTAATTTTAATTTTAATTTTAATTTTAATTTTAATTTTAATTTTAATTTTAATTTTAATTTTAATTTTAATTTTAATTTTAATTTTAATTTTAATTTTAATTTTAATTTTAATTTTAATTTTAATTTTAATTTTAATTTTAATTTTAATTTTAATTTTAATTTTAATTTTAATTTTAATTTTAATTTAAAATTAAATTTAAATTTAAATTTAAATTTAAATTTAAATTTAAATTTAAATTTAAATTTAAATTTAAGGTGAATATATAACGAAGCCACACCTCGAATTTTCGAGAGCACAAATCTGAAGAACCGAATGTCGGTTTGAACTGAAAAGTTGATCGATTGGTTACCCGCTGGTGGTGACCAATCGATCAACTTTTCAGCGCAAACCGACATTCGGTTCTTCAGATTTGTGCTCTTGAAAATTCGAGTTGTGGCTTCGTCGTATATTCACCTTAAATTTAAATTTAAATTTAAATTTAAATTTTAATTTTAATTTTAATTTTAATTTTAATTTTAATTTTAATTTTAATTTTAATTTTAATTTTAATTTTAATTTTAATTTTAATTTTAATTTTAATTTTAATTTTAATTTTAATTTTAATTTTAATTTTAATTTTAATTTTAATTTTAATTTTAATTTTAATTTTAATTTTAATTTTAATTTTAATTTTAATTTTAATTTTAATTTTAATTTTAATTTTAATTTTAATTTTAATTTTAATTTTAATTTTAATTTTAATTTTAATTTTAATTTTAATTTTAATTTTAATTTTAAGTTTAATTTTAATTTTAATTTTAATTTTAATTTTAATTTTAATTTTAATTTTAATTTTAATTTTAATTTTAATTTTAATTTTAATTTTAATTTTAATTTT
Source organism: Aedes albopictus (assembly GCF_035046485.1). Taxonomy (NCBI): domain Eukaryota; kingdom Metazoa; phylum Arthropoda; class Insecta; order Diptera; family Culicidae; genus Aedes; species Aedes albopictus. The sequence continues at coordinate 254,997,624 of NC_085137.1, read as the reverse complement.
ATCTTTAATTTTATCTTTAATTTTATCTTTAATTTTAATTTGAATTTTAATTTTAATTTTAATTTTAATTTTAATTTTAAATTTAGTTTTAATTAAAATTGTAATTGTAATTGTAATTGTAATTGTAATTGTAATTGTAATTGTAATTGTAATTGTAATTGTATTTGTAATTGTAATTGTAATTGTAATTGTAATTGTAATTGTAATTGTAATTGTAATTGTAATTGTAATTGTAATTGTAATTGTAATTGTAATTGTAATTGTAATTGTAATTGTGATTTTAATTGTAATTTTAATTGTGATTTTAATTTTAATTTTAACTTAAATTAAATTAGAATTAAATTAAAATTAAATAAAAATTAAATTAAAATTAAATTAAAATTAAATTAAAATTAAATTAAAATTAAATTAAAATTAAATTAAAATTAAATTAAAATTAAATTAAAATTAAATTAAAATTAAATTAAAATTAAATTAAAATTAAATTAAAATTAAATTAAAATTAAATTAAAATTAAATTAAAATTAAATTAAAATTAAATTAAAATTAAATTAAAATTAAATTAAAATTAAATTAAAATTAAATTAAAATTAAATTAAAATTAAATTAAAATTAAATTAAAATTAAAATGAAATTAAATTAAAATTAAATTAAAATTAAATTAAAATTAAATTAAAATTAAATTAAAATTAAATTAAAATTAAATTAAAATTAAATTAAAATTAAATTAAAATTAAATTAAAATTAAATTAAAATTAAATTAAAATTAAATTAAAATTAAATTAAAATTAAATTAAAATTAAATTAAAATTAAATTAAAATTAAATTAAAATTAAATTAAAATTAAATTAAAATTAAATTAAAATTAAATTAAAATTAAATTAAAATTAAATTAAAATTAAATTAAAATTAAATTAAAATTAAATTAAAATTAAATTAAAATTAAATTAAAATTAAATTAAAATTAAATTAAAATTAAATTAAAATTAAATTAAAATTAAATTAAAATTAAATTAAAATTAAATTAAAATTAAATTAAAATTAAATTAAAATTAAATTAAAATTAAATTAAAATTAAATTAAAATTAAATTAAAATTAAATTAAAATTAAATTAAAATTAAATTAAAATTAAATTAAAATTAAATTAAAATTAAATTAAAATTAAATTAAAATTGAATTAAAATTAAATTAAAATTTAATTAAAATTTAATTAAAATTTAATTAAAATTTAATTAAAATTTAATTAAAATTTAATTAAAATTTAATTAAAATTTAATTAAAATTTAATTAAAATTTAATTAAAATTTAATTAAAATTTGATTAAAATTTAATTAAAATTTAATTAAAATTTAATTAAAATTTAATTAAAATTTAATTAAAATTTAATTAAAATTTAATTAAAATTTGGTTAAAATTAAATTAAAATTTAATTAAAATTTAATTAAAATTTAATTAAAATTTAATTAAAATTTAATTAAAATTTGATCAAAATTTGATCAAAATTTAATTTAAATTTAATTGAAATTAAATGAAAAATAAATCAAATTAAACTCTACTACTCACCGACAGGATGGAGCCAAACTTAACGGAATCGGTCACTGTTTTGGAGATGACTGGTTCCGGCGACGGTACGACGCGAACGAAACGGACTTAGTGGCCAGGAGCAGCGACGATTAGCTGACGATTTGGACAACGCAACGACGGAAATGGTTCCTACGGGTTTAACTATTTGAGACGAGCAATTTTTTTTCTTTTTCTCGACCGACGAACGCGATTTTTAAGCTGCCGCAACTAACAAAGTGTTTTTCCACTGCCATTTGCTCCACTGTCAATGATGCGCGAAAAAATCGAACATTCAGCATAAATTCGGGGTTATGATTTATGCTCTCCAAAAATTTTCGATGAGCAACATAACTAACAAATGCCTAACATTGTCGAACGCCTAACTTCCTCCGTGCTGGGAGTGATTATGTCTACACGGTGTTCAATAAGTTCGGATACACAATAAAAATGAATTCATTTTCCACCTGTAATTCAGATTTGCAAAGTGAATGTATTTATTGATAGCTCACATAATAGGCCTTTTCATGTGACAGATCCGTGCATGCATTTGTTTACAAAGCTTGAACAACAGCTGCTAACAAGAACGTGTCATCTTCATAGAAGAACTGTCAAACGCCCGAACAATCAGCTGATTTAAGACGTCAAATGAAAAGGCCCATACTGATCAAATACAGTATATGTTTTGAAATAAACTGTCCTGTATCCTTTTGTAATAATTGCAAATGTGTCTCAAGTTCCTTTCGGCCGGCACGCACGTCTTTCTTTGGCATTTCGTCTAGTTTTTATTGATCAAACAGTAAGTGCTCAACTTCCGCGCTAAGCAGACGTGTTTACAAGCACTGTCGTGAGCGGAAGCCGGACACCGGCTTTTTTGATTATTTCTTTAACCGAAAAGCATTTTTTTTTTTCGCGAGTCGAGTGTAATCGCGAGTTTCGTATCACTTTCGACATCGTCGCGCGCCTATGTCCGCGATGCAGCGCCGCGAAAACACATTTCGCATCGATTATGCGAATGTGCCGAAGATGCCATCTTCCGAGGTCGTCCACCGTTTCGTGGGTGAAACGCTTGGCATGACAAGGGATGAGGTGCTGCGGATCCAATACAGCCGCAACCTCGGTGTCGCCTTTGTGAAAGCCACATGCCTCGAAGTAGCGCAAAGAGTCGTAGCGAATAACGACAACAAACACGAAATCAACGTTGACGGTAAACCATACAAGTTACGCCTAACGATGGAGGATGGAGCAGTGGATGTGAAGCTGTACAACCTGTCCGAAGATGTCTCCAACGACAAAATTGTCAAATTTTTGGGCGCTTATGGAGATACACTTTCCATCAGAGAGGAGCTATGGGATGAAAAGCACCTCTTCTCGGGCCTACCGACTGGTGTTCGCATCATACGGATGATAGTAAAAAAAAACATCCCGTCTTACATCAGTATTGACGGTGAAACGACCCTCGCGTCGTACTTCGGTCAGCAACACATATGCAGATACTGCAACGAATCTGCACACAACGGTATCTCGTGTGTGCAGAACAAAAAACTGCTAGTACAGAAACTGGCGACAAGCAAAACCTCTTAGGCACCCTACACACTACTCAAACCGTTTGACCAACATTGCCACCGCCCCCAGGTTGGTCGAACCAGCGAATGTTTCTGAAACCGTATGACGAAGTGCCAAATCGTGTTGCACCAACATGTCACTTTGGTTGCACCAACATCTTTTCCCGTTTGAAATCGCACTATGTTTGTGCAACAACGCTACACACGGTACGATCGGTTCGTCAAACATTGGCTCCGCCCACCGTTGGTTTGAGTAAAATCAAACTGGTTTGATTTTCGCCGACCAAACCGTCAACCGTCAAATCGGTTTGACGAACTGCCAAATCGGTTCGTCAAACAGCATCACACACGGTCAAACACAGCACCAACTCAACCACCAACCTGGGGGCGGAGCCAATGTTGGTCAAACCGTTTGACTGGTGTGTAGGGTGCCTTACGCGGAGGCCACTAAAAACTCGCACTCTGTACACACGAGCTCTGCACCAAAACCACTATTGCCAAAACCACCGGTTCCGAAAGTGACTGGATCAAAACAACACAATCAGAAGTCTACGTCAACAGCTGCTGTGCAGCCTGCCGGCGGCACAATGCCCCCTCCTATGAGCGTGGTGCAACTAGGCAATGAGTGTTCACCGACAACTGAAAACGACGAAACCTGGACCAGAGTTACGCGACGATCTGCAAAAAAGACGGACGGCAACGAAACCGATTCTTCAGCATCTAGCAGGTCGTCAAATATACGCCCAGCTGGCAAGAAGATGCGTTGCGATGCAGCGACCGACTCTCACAACTCAGATCCTCTCATTTAAACCGTCCTGTTCACCAGCTATAACATTGCGACGGTCAACGTGAACACAATCACGAGCCCAACAAAGATCAACGCGCTGCAAACTTTCGCTCGAACTACGGACACCGATATACTGTTTCTCCAAGAGGTGGAGAATGAGCAACTCACACTCCAAGGCTTTAATGTAATTGCGAATGTAGACCATACAAGGAGAGGCACCGCAATTGCGCTAAGAGACCACATTCGATTCTCTCATGTAGAGAAAAGCCTGGACGGTCGGCTAGTTGCTGTACGGGTCCAAAATGTCACTCTTTGTTGTGTTTACGCCCCATCTGGAACGGCGCTGCGAGCACAAAGAGAACGATTTTTCAATAATACGATAGCGTACTATCTCCGTCACCACACGGATCATGTGATTTTAGCAGGAGACTTCAATTGTGTTTTGAGGCAGACTGACTCCACAGGACACAACATGAGCCCCTCCCTGCTGGCCACCGTGCAACAACTACAACTGTACGACGTGTGGCTTAAGCTTCGTTCCAGAGATGCTGGCCGTACGTATATCACCGCTAACTCGTCCTCCCGTCTTGATCGAATATATGTCAGCGGCAGCCTATGTGAGCATCTGCGAGCAGTGCACACACACGCATGTTCGTTCAGCGATCACCTGGCAGTCTCTCTTCGAGTCTGTCTACCTAATCTCGGGCAACAGCAAGGCAGAGGATAACGGAGGAAAACATTGCAGAGCTACAGGTACGCTGGCAGTTCTGGACACGCCAACGTAGATATCACCGAAGCTGGATGGAATGGTGGCTTGAATGTGCAAAGAAAAAAAATCGTTAGCTTTTTCCGATGGAAATCGAAACAAGCTTACGACGAGTTTAATCTCGCTCAACAAATCCTTCATGACCGACTGCGACGAGCCTATGATAGCTACTATCAGAATCCAGCGATGCTAACAACAATAAACCGACTGAAGGGTGAAATGCTCACGCTACAGAGGAATTTCTCGCAAGCCTTTGTGAGAATAAATGAGCAACTGGTAGCCGGAGAACCCATCTCTGTGTTCCAGCTCGGCGATCGGAGAAGAAAGCGAACGATTATAACTCACATGGACAACGAGCAGGGTGGTATCATCGACGACGCGCAAACCATCCAGCAAAGCATGCATCGGTATTTTGCCGATCTGTATTCGGAACCAAATGGACCGATGGAGCAAACAAACGACTTCCAGTGCAACCAGATCATCCCGGACCACGACGATGCTTGTATGGATCCAATCCCCACGGCTGATATCTGGGCGGCAATCCGGACAAGTGCATCGAGAAAATCACCAGGCCCGGACGGACTTCCGAAGGAGTTTTACCATCGTACTTTCGATGTTATACATCGGGAACTAAATCTCGTTCTCAATGAAGCGCTAGCGTCGAATATTCCAACGAAGTTCGTAGAAGGAATCATCGTTTTAGTTAAGAAGAGAGGAACTGGCAACACAGTAGGAGCCAGGCCCATCTCTCTTCTTAATTATGATTACAAGCTGCTGTCCCGAATACTCAAGGCTCGGCTTGAAACCGTCATGAGTGAGCATCGTATACTCTCCAACGCTCAGAAATGCTCGAATGGCCCCAACAATATCTTTCAGGCCACGCTGGCTCTGAAAGATAGAATTGCGCAGCTCACGAATCGAAGACAGGTAGCAAAACTTCTGAGCTTCGATTTGGATCACGCTTTCGACAGAGTGAGGCACTCATTTCTCTTCAACAATATGCGATCTCTTGGAATCAATCACCAACTTGTCGATTTGCTCTCTCGGATCTCGGCCACGTCATCCTCCCGTCTGTTGGTGAATGGACATTTGATTGCAGCGTTCCCCATCCAACGGTCGGTGCGACAAGGAGACCCTATATCCATGCACTTATTCGTGCTCTACTTACATCCTCTGTTAGCCACACTGGAGCGTGTATGTGGTTCGGACTTGGTAGTCGCCTATGCGGACGACATTAGTGTGATCACTACATCGGCGAATAAAATACAGGAGATGCGCGATGTTTTCAACCGTTTTGGAAGAATATCGGGAGCGGTATTGAACCTGAATAAAACTACATCCATCGATGTCGGCCTTGTGAGCAATAATTCGATCCAGGTTGATTGGTTAAGAACTGAGGACAGTATCAGAATATTGGGTGTAGTCTTTACAAACTCTATTCGACGGATGGTCGCTCTCAATTGGGACGCACTGGTTGGTAAAATTACACAGCAAGTGTGGTTACATTCTCTCCGGACGCTTACTCTTCACCAAAAGGTGACACTCTTAAACACCTTCATTACGGCCAAGATCTGGTACCTCTCATCCATACTGCCGTTAAACTGCGTTCATACAGCTAAAATTACAGCAACCATGGGAACGTTTCTATGGAGAGGGCAACCAGCTCGCGTGCCCATTCAACAGCTTGCGCGACCACGTGACCAAGGAGGGTTGAAGCTGCAGTTGCCAGCGCTTAAATCCTGCGCTCTATTAGCCAATCGACATCTCCATGAGATCGGTTCCATGCCTTTTTATAGATCCTTTCTTGCCCAAGCAAATCCTCCCCCTCCTCCGCCGAACATTCCCTGTCTGAAAACAATCCAGCGAAAAGTTTCCCGTTTGCCAGTCCAAATCCAACTACATAAGTCCTTCCTCCGATCAAATCCATCAGTTCAACATCAGCCAAACCGACCAACCGCGAATAGAAATCCGACATCCGATAGTGAATTGGAAACGAGTGTGGCGAAACATCGGTAGTAAGAGGCTAACATCAGCGCAACGAAGTAGCTGGTATCTTTTGGCGAACGAAAAAATCGAGCATCGGAAATTGTGGTTCACAATTGGACGAGCAGACAGCGAGCAGTGTCCATACTGTAATGCAGCAACGGAAACAATCAAGCACAAATTATGCGAATGTACGAGAGTAACTGCGGCATGGGAGCGTCTGCAACGAATGCTGGCAACAATCCTGAATGGACGGAGGAGACTGTCATTCGAAGAACTTATACATCCAACATTAGACAATATCAATAGGAACCAAAAGATTCAAATTCTTAAAATGTTTGTAAACTACGTCACCTTCATCAATAATTGTGATAATGCAGTAGACGTCAATGAAATGGAATTTTATCTCTCAGTTGAAATTGTAACGGATATCGTGCTGCTAGTTCAGTCGATCGTGTGGATATCCCCAATATGGATGAGCACGGTTACGAAGAGCTGAGTGACCACGTGGATGATCGGCATTCTCCAGACCCGACAACGAATCCAGAGTTGCAGCGGAAGAGTGTGCGATTCAAACGAGTAGTGAGTTCGTGCTACACCCTCAATAGGGAATGATATACGCAGTTTTTGATTTGTAATTTTGATAAATAATTAAATAAAGAATTGAATATGGATTTTGATCGTTACAAAATGTAACTAATTGCTCTGTAATTAATTTTATACAATATCAACGAAATATACTAAATTTTGAATGTTAAAAAAAAAAAATCAATGGTGTTAAGTTAAATCAAATTAGGTTGTTGTCCTCAGCATTAGTGGTAGCAACTATGACCATACGAAATAATGTTTAAGATTCAGATTGGGTGAAGTACGGAGACATTTTATCTTGATCTTTGAAATTGCTTAAATTGTCGCTGTACCTGTTTTTAAGATTTTTGTATTTAAAAAAGCAAGGCAGCGTTACATCTCAATTTAATCCATAGTTTTCTTTTCCAAAACTTGATTATATCCCTATTATGGCAAATATTTTAACCAAAATTGGCTTTGTATAATGTATTTATGCCTTTTTTTATTGATTTAAGCACATTTTGACTAAATTTGCAAATTTATCGCCATATCATCACTGAAATAGCAGTGTAAAAATTTTGTCCATTAATTTAGTTATTTTAATTTAGTAAAGTGAGATGTAAACTCAAAAGTCAACATTTTAGACTTCTGTAGCATGAGCAACTTTTCGAAAATTATACTAGCGTGCCGGAGCTATCAAATATTAGACACATCTAAGGCTTATCTAAAAAAGTAGAAAAAGACGTTATTCAAAACCATATGCTGCATTTGATCAGTTTTATAAGACCTTTCAATAAATACATTTACTTTGAAAATCTGAATTACAGATGTGATATTATTTTAAGTTATATGGTGTATCCGAACTTATTGAACACCGTGTAGTTGTGCCTTTGTTTACATGCGGCGAATGCTATAGAAAGGTTTGCTTCATTAATCCATTGGCGTGCATTTTTGTGTGAGGAAAAAACATGCGCTAACGTTCGTGTGTTGAAATTTGACTTATCTCAATATTTACATACATATTGAGCCTTGCAAGGATTTCGCAACAATCATGCAAAATTTGAATGTTCAATCTTCTAAAGCACAATGTTCACACATTCAACAACAAAGGAACCAGCGCGTAAACAAACCGATTAGTCAAAGCACCACCCCGAAATACGCACCCGCTACTGAAAAACTGTAGCTCATAAACTCATAAACATTGCGCAAAAAAGTACATTCCTGTATGTTTATAATTATTGTTATTTTGCAGATTAATGCCAATCATTCTTGCTTAAAGATAGTTTCTGTAGTATGATTATTTAGTATCTAAGCTGCACCATGAAAAATAAACTCGCCACATATCACTTTAAAATTGATAAAACTCATGTTATTGCATATGTCTAAAACTTCACAATAGCATACACCAATATGCAAAACGTGTGAAAATTTGGCAAAACTTTGAAGTTACTGAACTAATTGCTTAGTGGATCTTTTTTTCTGTCATGCCCATTTTTAAAGGACAAACGTTTTGAAATCCCGCTTCAACAGTGCAGCAGAACTTCAAATGCACAAATCTGAAGAAGCGAGCTTCAAAAGCAGTGCATTTTATTATTCTGTTCTTGCTCACTTGTAATAAGCTTAACACGCTAAGTACCGATAGGCAAAAAAACGTGGAACTGTTTTTTTGCACATCCATATCTCAGCAGTTAGTGAACCAAATTTCAATCTTTTTGCGTTAACGGAATCCTACACTATCCTAGAGAGGTGTAGTGAAAGCCGATTGGAATTTCATGCAGCTTCCGGTGAGAACCAGGCGAAAACATTAGTTCCACATTTTTAACTTCTTCCGGTTCCGTTTTGTTTCCAGATTGGCTGTGAGTACCATGTCTTTGTAGCGAGTTCTTTCGGAACCTCGACAAGATAGCAACATTCTGTCTTCGGCAAAGTTGTTCAGAACAACAACCACTTCCTGGTGATGGATTTCATAGTTCCGAATTTCACCACCACGTGGCGCTAGTGTACATAGTGACTTCCGGTACGACTTTGCTGGGATATAGTACGAGATTGAAGCCAGATAGGAAGATGCGATCTTCAGCAAAGTTGTTCAGGACTACGAGTACTTCCAGGTTATGAAGAGCATAGTTCCGAATTTCACCACCACGCGGCGCTAGTGTACATTGTGACTTCCGGTACGACTTTGGTGGGATATAGCATGAGATTAAAGCCAGATAGGAAGATGCGATCTTCGGCAAAGTTGTTCAAGACTACGCGTACTTCTAGGTCATGAAGAGCATAGTTCAAAATTTCACCACCACGTGGCGCTAGTGTACATAGTGACTTCCGGTACGACTTTGCTGGGATATAGCACGAGATTGAAGCCAGATAGGAAGATGCGATCTTCGGCAAAGTTGTTCAGGACTACGAGTACTTCCAGGTTATGAAGAGCATAGTTCCGAATTTCACCACCACGCGGCGCTAGTGTACATAGCTACTTCCGGTATGACTTTGGAGGGATATAGCACGAGATTGAAGCCAGATAGGAAAATGCGATCTTCGGCAAAGTTGTTCAGTACTACGAGTACTTCCAGTTCATGAAGTGCATAGTTCCGAATTTCACCACCACGTGGCGCTAGTGTACATTGTGACTTCCGGTACGACTTTGGTGGGATATAGCATGAGATTAAAGCCAGATAGGAAGATGCGATCTTCGGCAAAGTTGTTCAAGACTACGCGTACTTCTAGGTCATGAAGAGCATAGTTCAAAATTTCACCACCACGTGGCGCTAGTGTACATAGTGACTTCCGGTACGACTTTGGTGGGATATAGCACGAGATTGAAGCCAGATAGAAAGATGCGATCTTCGGCAAAGTTGTCCAGGACTACGAGTACTTCCAGTTCATGAAGTGCAAAGTTCGAAAATCCACCACCACGTGGCGCTAGTGTACATTGTGACTTCCGGTATGACTTTGGAGGGATATAGCACGAGATTGGAGCCAGATAGGAAGATGCGATCTTCGGCAAAGTTGTTCAGGACTACGAGTACTTCCAGGTTATGAAGAGCATAGTTCCGAATTTCACCACCACGTGGCGCTAGTGTACATTGTGACTTCCGGTACGACTTTGGTGGGATATAGCGCGAGATTGAAGCCAGATAGAAAGATGGGATCTTCGGCAAAGTTGTCCAGGACTACGAGTACTTCCAGTTCATGAAGTGCAAAGTTCGGAAATCCACCACCACGTGGCGCTAGTGTACATAGCTACTTCCGGTACGACTTTGGTGGGATATAGCACGAGATTGAAGCCAGATAGGAAGATGCGATCTTCGGCAAAGTTGTTCAGGTCTTCGAGTACTTCCAGTTCATGAAGTGCATAGTTCGGAAATTCACCACCACGTGGCGCTAGTGCGCGTAGTGACTTCCGGTATGACTTTGGTGGGATATAGCACGATATTGAAGCCAAATAGGAAGATCCGATCTTCGGCAAAGTTGTTCAGGATTACGAGTACTTCCAGGTCATGATAAGCAAACTTCAAAATTTCACCACCACGCGGCGCTAGTGTACATAGTGACTTCCGGTACGACTTTGGTGGGATATAACACGAGATTGAAGCCAGATAGGGAGATGCGATCTTCGGCAAAGTTGTTCAGGTCTGCGAGTACTTGCAGTTCATGAAGTGCATAGTTCGGAATTCACCACCACGTGGCACTAGTGTACATAGCTACTTCCGGTACGATCTTGGTGGGATATAGCACGATTGAAGCCAGATAGGAAGATACGATCTTCGGCAAAGTTGTTCAGGACTACGAGTACTTCCAGGTTATGAAGAGCATAGTTCCGAATTTTACCACCACGTGGCGCTAATGTACATAGCTACTTCCGGTACAATCTTGGTGGGATATGCGATCTTCGGCAAAGTTATTCAGGACTACGAGTACTTCCAGGTTCTGAAGAGCATAGTTCCGAATTTCACCACCACGTGGCGCTAGTGTACATAGCTACTTCCGGTATGGCTTTGGAGGGATATAGCACGAGATTGAAGGCAGATAGGAAGATGCGATCTTCGGCAAAGTTGTTCAGTACTACGAGTACTTCCAGTTCATGAAGTGCATAGTTCGGAATTCACCACCACGTGGCACTAGTGTACATAGCTACTTCCGGTACGATCTTGGTGGGATATAGCACGATTGAAGCCAGATAGGAAGATACGATCTTCGGCAAAGTTGTTCAGGACTACGAGTACTTCCAGGTTATGAAGAGCATAGTTCGGAATTTCACCACCACGTGGCGCTTGTGTACATAGCTACTTCCGGTACGACTTTGGTGGGATATAGCACGAGATTGAAGCCAGATAGGAAGATGCAATCTTCGTCAAAGTTGTTCAGGACTACGAGTACTTCTAGGTCATGAAGAGCATAGTTCAAAATTTCACTACCACGTGGCGCTAGTGTACATAGTGACTTCCGGTAAGACTTTGGTGGGATATAGCCCGACAGGAAAGTACGATCTTCGGCAAAGTTGTTCAGGATTACAAGTACTTCCAGTTCGGAACGTCACCACCACCCAAGTAACCACGATGCTGAAGCCTTATTGCATGCAGATATACGGTGTACTTAGAGCAATCATTACTTTACATGCAAACTTAAAGTTGATTTAAAGTGGAAATGGGCAATTATGCGACTGCTTCAAGATTATACCAGTATAATCTTAATTTGATTGTATAATTGCCCACTTCCACTTTAAATCAACCTTAAGTTTGCATGTAAAGTAATGATTGCACTATATACACCGTATATCTGCATGCAATAAGGCTTCAGCACCGTGGTTACTTGGGCACGTGGCGCTAGTGTACATACGAATCTCCGGTACGAATTTGATGAGGTATTGCACGATCTTCAAGTCTGATATGAAGGCAAAATTCTTCAGGACTACGAGCACTACTGGGTTTGGAATTTCATCACCACGTTTTAATGGTATACAAAAACAAAAAGATTTTTAAGAGCTATGCAAGAGAAATTTAAGCCAGATTGGGACTTCTCTGACCCACGCGAAGGATTTTTCTGACAATTTATCTAGCTATTTGTATGGGAATTCCTCCAGGAAATTCTGACAAGGAAATTCCTCAGAATTGGTTCTGGGATTTTTTTTTTTTTCAATGATGTATTCGAGAATTTTATTATTCCTACTGGAATTTATTTAGAATTTTATTCAAGCATTTCTTCAGTGATTCTTCTGGATTAAACTCACCTATTCATTATGTCTCCAGGAATTCCTCCGGATATTTTTCAAAGCATTCCTCTAGGAATTCCTCAAAATACTGTTCAAGAAATTCCTACTCCAAGGATTCTTGTGAATATTCATTCGTAGAATTCCCAAAGGAATTTATGCAGTCATTAGGGGCCGTTCATAAACCACGTAGAGTTTTTGGGGGGAGGGTGGGGGGGGGGGGTTCTGGCCAAAGTCTATGCTCCATACAAATTTTCAAATTTTTGTATGGACAAAAGTCTACGAGGGTGGAGGGGGGTCTGAGATTGCCAAATTTTGGTCTACGTGGTTTATGAACTCCTTATTACGAAAATTCCTCACGGACAACCTTCAGGTATCCCTCCAGAGATTCCAGCTGACTTTCTTCCAGTAAAGGAATTGCTTCTGGAATTTTTTAAAAGATCCTTCCAGGAATTCCTCAAGAAATAGTTAAACAATTCATAAAAAGATTTTTCCAGCTATTTGAAAAATTATTCGAAATTTCACCAAGAATTCTTTGGGATTTTTTAGAGATCGCTCCGGAAATGCCTCCAAGATTCCTTCGAATATCCATTCTCCTGCGATTTCTTTGCCAAATTCTTCCAGGGACTCTATCGGGATTCCTCTAGTGATTTTTTGGAAATTTCTTTAGCGGTACTTTCCTGGATTACTTCCAAGATTTTTTTCGGGAAATCATCTGGGTGATTCCATTTGGGTTCCTTGAGTATTGTTATGCAAATCTTTCCAGGGATTCAGAAGATTTTCTTGTGATATCTTCAAAAATTCACCCAAGCATACCTTTATATTTTCTACAGGGAATTTTTAACAGGGATTCTGGAGTTCCTCTAGATGCTTGTTTGTATTTTCTATCATGAACCTAGAAGATGGATTTCTTCAGAAATTCCTCCGGAGCTTGAAAACTTCAGCAATTTTATTTCAAATTACTCCGGAACTTCTTTCTGCGATTTATTTACGATAAATTTTAGTGACTCTTTCAGAGATTCATTACGATACTCCCGAATTTAGGAAAGTTTTTTTGTGATGCTTTCGGAATATGTTTTGCACGTAATTTTTCCTAGAGTTCGTTCGCGAAGTCCTCGAAAGATTCCTTCAGAAATTTATGCAGTTATTTTTTTCGGAAATTCCTCTGCAGGGTGCCCGAGTCCGTGGCGCAGTTGATCGCATGTCCCCCTTTATTTGCGGATGGTCATGGGTTTGATATATTATTGTGGATAATAAATATAAAGTTGGAGCCAGAAATTTATTTGAATTTCTTTGCTAAAACTTGTGTGAATCATCATTATGAGAATATCTTTCTGAAGTTTACATTTTTCACGAAAACAAAAATCTGCCATGAGATCAAGAGCAATAATCATACTAAAACCTTAATTCTACTAGAACTGAATCACTTAGAGAAACGCCTTGGGCATTCGCGGAAAGTATTTCCCGAGCAGAAGGGCATACCTTACAAATACCATGCGAAGAGCAACATGTGCTCTAATACCTAAAATTGTTATTGCTCCGTTATTCTACAAAATGTTATGAGAACATCATAATAACATTTGGAGGTATTTGAGCAGAGTTTGGTATTGATGTAGTATTTGTTGGTTTAGCAGTGAAAATAATCGAATAACAGGATTTGCTATTGCATCATGGAGTCATCGATCAAATGAAACATTTAATAACAAGAAATGTTATTAGTTTGCTATTGAATAACTTTACGATAACAAATACAGCACTTGAAATTTTAGGTATGGATTCATTATTGAAATAACAAGACTTGTTATTTTCTAGGTGTTATTTATACAAAATTTTGGTATTCGTTTTTGTTATTTTGCCTTTTATTACCACCTAATGAAGGGCATATCAGGGTATGGTAGTATTTAAGATAAATACCTTGATATGTTATTCTCTTGTTATTTTCTTCTGCTCGGGTTCTGTAGATATTGTAAGGGAATACTCTCCAAGTGGTCCTGAAATGATCCTTGATCCTTGATCCTTGAACGTGGGAGCAAGACTCGTACCTTTCTATCTGGCTTAAATCTTGTGATACATCTCACTAAAGACTTATCGGAAGTCACTATGTACACTAGCATCACGCCCAAGTAACCACAGTGCTGAAGCCTTATTGCATGCAGATATACGGTGTATTTAGTGCAATCATTGCTTTACATGCAAACTTAAGTTTGATTTAAAGTGGAAGTGGGCAATTATAGAATCAAATTAGGATTATACTGGTATAATCTTGAAGCAGTCGCATAATTGCCCATTTCCACTTTAAATCAACTTTAAGTTTGCATGTAAAGTAATGATTGCTCTAAGTACACCGTATATCTGCATGCAATAAGGCTTCAGCACCGTGGTTACTTGGGCGTGGTGGTGGAATTCGAAACTATGTTCTTCATGACCTGGAAGAACTCGTAGTCATGAACAACATTTCCGTAGATCACACTTTCCTATCTGGCTTCATTCTAATGATATAGCACCACGTGGTGGTGATAGTTGGAACTATGCTCTTCATGACCTAGAAGTACTCACAGTTCTGAACAACTTTGCCGAAGATCGCATCTTCCTATCTGGCTTCAATCTCGTGCTATATCCCACCAAAGTCATACCGTAAGTCACAATGTACACTAGCGCCACGTGGTGGTGAAATTCGGAACTATGCACTTCATGAACTGCAAGTACTCGTAGTACTGTACAACTTTGCCGAAGATCGCATCTTCCTATCTGGCTTCAATCTCGTGCTATATCCCTCCAAAGTCATACCGGAAGTAGCTATGTACACTAGCGCCACGTGGTGGTGAAATTCGGAACTATGCTCTTCATAACCTGGAAGTACTCGTAGTCCTGAACAACTTTGCCGAAGATCGCATCTTCCTATCTGGCTTCAATCTCGTGCTATATCCCAGCAAAGTCGTACCGGAAGTCACTATGTACACTAGCGCCACGTGGTGGTGAAATTCGGAACTATGAAATCCATCACCAGGAAGTGGTTGTTGTTCTGAACAACTTTGCCGAAGACAGAATGTTGCTATCTTGTCGAGGTTCCGAAAGAACTCGCTACAAAGACATGGTACTCACAGCCAATCTGGAAACAAAACGGAACCGGAAGAAGTTAGAAATGTGGAACTAATGTTTTTGCCTGGTTCTCACCGGAAGCTGCATGAAATTCCAATCGGCTTTCACTACACCTCTCTAGGATAGTGTAGGATTCCGTTAACGCAAAAAGATTGAAATTTGGTTCACTAACTGCTGAGATATGGATGTGCAAAAAATTAGTTCCACGTTTTTTTGCCTGTCGGTACTTTACGTTACAAAAACCCTGTTGGTATAAGCAGTGTTAAAATAAAATGCGCTGGTTTTGTATACGAAGAGATTTGTGCCCTCGAAATCGTGAGTAGGTACCAAAGTCGACCATTGTGGCAGCCATTTTGGGATTCCAACAAGTCTGTCCTTGAGCAATTTTCTTAATCTTATGAGAAATCACCAAATATTATTCAACACAGATTTTTAAAACAATGTAAAACGGATGTAGTGCATTTATTAAAAGTATAAGTTATTATAACATACTTGTCGGTCTGATGTTGATTCATTGTGACATTCGTTGATAGCAAATATAATGCTAATGGAGTTATAGGTCAAGTTCACCTAACCGGTTTCGCTTACTATAACCTGCGAGAAGGCTATGCTCCAGTAGGAATGCCATGATAAGAAGAATAAAAGATAATAGTTATTTATGCAACGAGTTGAGGAATGAAGGTTTTGACAGCTCGAGGCTTGTGGGTTGGATAGATATAACTAGTTCTGCGAAAATCGAGTTTTACAAGAAGTTGCAATATTTTTTTGCCATGACAAAAAAGTTCACTAGTATCATCATGTTACAAAATTCCTTGTTACATAATAACAAAACCTGTAATCATTTTGTTTTACCCGTCTAGGGCTGATTCAGTGTTAATTGCATTTTCTCATGAATTTGAATTAAAATTTGCAATTTATTGCCTAGAACAGAATTATTTATAATTTTTATAATTTATAATTTCATCCTTTATGAAAAAATGAACAAATGTAAGGTATGCATTTCTTCTGATAAACATAGGCACTCATAGGCAG
Organism: Aedes albopictus; assembly: GCF_035046485.1. Lineage (NCBI taxonomy): Eukaryota > Metazoa > Arthropoda > Insecta > Diptera > Culicidae > Aedes > Aedes albopictus. The sequence goes on along the minus strand of NC_085137.1, from coordinate 254,981,058 downwards.
ATCTTATTAACCTTAGTTCAACCGTTTGTCCTTTTAGTCATTTACTATTCGGTCAACTGTCAGGACACTAACTTAAGCATATTGCTAGTTCTTCAGACACCAGTAGCATCCTATCAAAAAAAGAAAGATTTTATAAAGAACATTCCAAATTGTTCTTCTTCTTCTTTTTTGTGGCTCTACGTTCCCATTGGAACTTGGCCTGCCTCTCTTCAACTTAGTGTCCTTTGAGCATATCCACAGTTATTAATTGAAGGGCTTCCTTTGCCTGCCATTATTGCATGAATGTGTACATTGTGAGGCAAACACAACGATACACTATGCCCAGGGGATCGAGATTTTTTTCCCGACCGTTCTGGGAATCGAACCCGCCATCTCCGGTTTGGCGATTCATAGCCTAAACCTCTAGGCTAACTGGAGACCCTACCATTCCAAGTTGTATTTTTGTTAGAATTACACATAAAAGCCAAAAAAAAACTTTTACATGAAACCAGTGGGCGAGTTCTAACGCACAATTTCTTTAAAGAAAAGATAATTTTATTGCTTGGGGGCTATGAAATAAAATGTCTTATTTTTCACATAAATATGCGCCAATATTCGACCACAGATGACTAAATTTTAATCCTGGGCTATACGATAGGAAAAAGTAGAAATATGCAGCTTTTTAGCAAGACGTTGGAAGTACAAGTCCAGGTGCTACAAACTGCTTATGCCATATTGCATAATCAAATATGGATGACAGTTTTTTGTCAATTGTAAATTTTTGCAATACCTGGATCTGCACCTCCAACGTTCACTTAATTACAATTTATTTAAATAAAAAAATGTCATCACATGTCTTCAAATTCAATTTATCCAAGCCGGAAGTAGCGAATTCGTCCCAATCGAAAATCTGACATATGTATGCTCTTTCGCGTTGCCCTTATGGAAGAGATGGAAAATGTTTGAACAGCAAATTGAAAACGTGCTACTCAAACAACGAACACTTTCATCATCACCTTTGTCAACTGCATTCACCCGTCGTCATCATCATCCGGCTAGGTCGCAATTTAATTACTACTAGACAGTGCTCTTGTTTCATGAAGCTGTATAACCTACTGGTATCCTTCGAGTGCATGATAGTTTGATTATTAATTATGTGAGAGACGGGTGGAATTATCTACTTTATTGACTTCGGAAGAATTCGTTGATTTGTCAGCTTGTATATTTCGAAAGCTTTCGAAGTCGACTTAACTTTTCGTTGACTGCCAATTAGTGATTGCCCAACAAAGGGAATTAGTGTGCTCTGAACATATTTTTTCCATTTAATCGAAAAAATAACTGTCAGGTGTTGTAGTGATGTAATCCTTTACATCTGGAACGTCCCATCCAAATGGTATGAATATAAACATGTAGGTAGCAATGGCAGTTAATAACTGAAACGAGAAGTGATATGAATACTAATGCAATATTTTGAGAACAACTAAGACATACCATTTTAATAAGCTTATTGTTGATATCGAACAAGCTATGGGCAACAAATTTGATAGGTTGGTTGGAAATATGGCTCGAGAAACGATAAATAATGTGATACAAATTTGTCACTCCATGTTTTGGAATCTCGTGCAGTAAGAGTCCTATATTCCGTGGCTATGGATATAACGTGACGTTTGAAGAACGATTACATTATGTACGCAGTTTTATCATTGGGTACATATACTTACAACTTCCATACAACTTTCGGTCGAATAAAGTATAGCAGAAATTAATAGCGGAGATGGGCATAAACACAGAATTATCTCTGAAATAAAAACAAAATATTAAACAGCGTATTTTCTCATAACCAATATGTGAATTCGTACCGCAGTAACCATCGGAAGCCTTCTCCATTATAGTAAGATATAACCAATACAAATCGCTAGAAAATTGTACAAAGTAGCTAACAACAATGAAACAAATGCTCCAACCTGAAGCGTGATTGTGATAAAAATGGATGTACCAAATCTCAGTGTAACAATTTTTCAAATAAATCAGGGAATTCGTCACCTTGTCCACCACTTCCCTGTACTCTTTCGAACAAGGATCAATAATTTTAACCCTCTTCATAGTTTCATGAACTTTCTGAATTTGTATTTGAACAGAAGTTAGCTGGGCTTTCATTATGTCGACGTTGAAAATGTAGTACAAAACTCGCATTCGTATAAAAGACAACATTGGCAAGTTCATCAGCCAGATGTTTCTCCATTGCTTACTGTAGGTTATAATCTTAAGAAACACTCGAATTTCAATGATAAAGATAATAACAGACAACGCAACAAATTTGCAGCTATATCGCCTAAAGAATTGCCTATACTCTTTCCCTTGGCGTATGTCATAAGTTAGCTTGCTCAAGTCACATGCTGTCAATCGCTCGAATATCTGGATGTGATCCTTCCTCTGAGCAAAAACTTCCACAAGAGTTACATATATGGCGACCATTTCTCCGACAAACTTCATCATATCGTTGATCAATCCCACGGCGTAGTAAGTGAAAAATACTTGTTCGTGACAAACCGCCACGACGACTGCTTCCGCCGAGAAAAAGGCAAACGCCATCAAAACCCATTTAAAGGAAAATCGAATTTGCTGAACTGAACTCAACTGCAGCTTGAGGTTGATGAAGTCCACGTCGAACGGAATCAAGCCAATCCATTTAAAAGTCAGTAGAATGAGCCGGTTCGTTTGATTAAACGATGGACAGAGAGCCTTCAGCTTGTTCATTTCGGAATGGGTACTGGCGTCCAACTGAAAGAGTAACATGTCTCTCCTTTGGTGCACCCTGGTTAAGATGGAGCGCTCAAAATCATTAAACAAATTGCAAGCATCATAATCAGATAAATGAAAAAAAAAAATGAACGAGCTGATTAAATTGAATGCAAGTAATTTGTGGTTGAGTGCAGCGGGGCCCACAGTGTGGATGAGGTGAACGCACAGCTGTTTAAAGTTCATGCTGATGGTGTCTGGGTTCGATTCTGGGTACCCGAGCAAGAGAAAATATCTGTAGAATAGCAAACTCAGGTGCAAAATCCAATACTTACAATTTTTCATCGATTGGTTTTCGGCTTAAATGAAAAACTTTATGTTACCAGATTGCCCGGATGTTTCGGTCGATTCTAATGGCCTTCGACCATCTACAGCGGACTCTAAAATTCATTAAACATTCAAAAAATCACTTAAAACTATAACATTTTTCCAACCGCCTTTTCACAATTGGACGGCCATGATTATTAGAAACATTTACATATATACAAAATTGCATGCATCTTAAGTGGGCTGCAAAACGGTGAGTCGATAAGGAGAGCGTCCAATATAGCTCTGGTCCTCACAAGTTCCTACCTCATGCTTCCACGGGTCAAACGATGACAAAGATCGCCAGCTAAGAGTTGTGTGCTTAGCTGGTAGCGCAGCCTGGGCACTGTTGTCCTTCTGACTTCAGCTAGATTGAGGAGGTACGATCCGAGTGTCTGTTCACCAAGGAGGTGCGGCTCAAACAGCGTCTGTTCTGGCATCCAGCGGCTGAGTAAGAAACGCTGCACCACGCCCAGCTAGATCCAAGGTGGTAGCCCCATCAGCGTGGTCGTCCCAGTGTTGGTTGGGACGTTAAACAGAACTGGCACGATGGCCCTCCAGCGAGACAGGAGTGTTGGCGTAGGCCCAATAAGCCACCCGTAAAAATCCCCATTGCGAATAACATAGGAGAAAATACGACTCGATACAATCGGCAAAGTCCCACGGGACGAAATAAGGACTACGATTGGAAACTTGGAACATGGGATTGCAAGTCACTAGGTTTCGCAGGATGTGACAGGATAATTTACGACGAACTACATCCCCACAACTTTGACATCGTGGCGTTGTTGTAGGAACTTTGTTGGACTGGGCAGCACGTGTGGAAAAGCGGGCATCGAGCGGCAACCTTCTACCAAAGCTGTGGCACCACCAATGAACTGAGAACAGAATTTATAGTGTTGGGCAAGATGCGACAACGTGTGATCGGGTGGCAGCCGATCAATGATGTGCATGTTAAGGGCCGACTACAGCATCATCAACGTCCACTGCCCACACGAAGGGAGACATGAACGCTCTGGTAGGAAGGGAGGAAATGTACAGACCGGTAATCGGGCAAAACAGCCTGTACGCCGTATCGAATGATAGCGGCCAGCGATGCTTTGTAGCCTCCCGTGGTATGGTAGTCTGAAGCACTTTCTTTCCCCGCAAAGATATCCATAACACAGATAACAGACATCCAAGTCTAGTTCCGAAACTGTGTAAAAAAATTTAAGGGCATTTGAAATTGGCAACACAAGTGGCAACATCGTGGCGCTGAAATCGGTTAATTCCCCATACTAATTTAATTCACCACTTGAAATGTTTCACTTCACCACTGACTGTGGCAATATGGCGTTTGGCGGCGTTAGTGTTTTCATCGTGTATTGGTTTGCAACCTTACTCAAGTGATGATTCAAATCCTTACACAACTTTCTGAATGAAATTTGTTCTAGCCTGGATGTCTGTTCTCTGTGTCCATAAGGCGATAAATAAGGCCACCTTCTGGAGATCTCATCAAACAGAAAACCAAATCGACCACGTTCTAAGGGGCTGTCCATAAACCACGTTGTCATTTTTTTGGAACTTCTCAACCCCCCCGCGTGGTCATTAGTCCATACAAATTTTTTTATTTGTCCATACAAAATGGTCATTGACCGAACCCCCCCCCCCCCCCCTCATGACCACGTGGTTTATGGACAGCCCCTAATGGAGGGTAAATTTTTCTCCGAAATAATCAATGTCCGCACACACCGCAGTGCGATTATAGATAAGGATCACTACCTAGTCGCTGTAGGCATGCGCTGGTTATTACCACGTGTCGAAGTCGGACGCCGCGGCTCAACATTGAGCGGCTGCGGAACGTAGAAATTGGTCAAGACTACGCCCATCTGCATGATCTGTACCGGGAAATCCTCGAAAAACAGACATCCGATGGGTGATCCAGGGTGCCCGGCCTTTAAGAAAGCCGCAGTGAACAACAAATCACAGTGCAGGTAACGCAGCTGAACCTGAACCACTGTGATGCGGCTCAGCAACTGCTTTGTCAGGCGGTTTCTGAGTGGGAGACGGATATCGCCATCATTTCGGACCCATACCGAGTACCCGCCGGCAACGGCAACTGGGTCGCGAATGGGACCAGGAAAATGGCGGCGATATGGACGATGGGTAAATACCCCGTGCAGGAGTTGGTGTCTACTACCTATGAGGGCTTCGTGGTCGCCAAAGTAAACGGGGTCTTCTTCTGTAGCTGTTATGCGCCTCCACGGTGGCCGATCGAGCGGTTCACGCAAATACTGGACCGCTTAACGACCGTGCTAACAGGGCGAAGGCCGGTGGTAATAGCGGGTGACTTTAATGCCTGGGCTGTGGAATGGGGAAGCCGTTTCACGAACCAGCGGGGTCAGATCCTGCTAGAAACACTGGCCATCTTAGATGTCGACTTGGCTAACGTCGGTACCAAGAGTACCTATAGTCGAAACGGAGCGGAGTCAATTATTGACGTGACCTTTTGTAGTCCTGGCCTAACAAGTAGTCCGAACTGGAGAGTAGATGATGGCTACACTCACAGCGACCACCTGGCGGTTCGCTACAGTATCGACTACAACAACAGCAGACAGCGGATAGAAAAAGAGGCGGCTAGGCCAAGGCCAAGCCCTCGTAGGTGGAAGACATCATACTTCGACGAAGAGGTATTTAGGGAAGCGCTCCGCCGTGAGCGAAACTTAATTGGTTTAGACGGCGACGAGCTGGTAGCGGTGCTCTCACGTGCGTGTGATGCGACCATGCCTAGGCGAGTCCACCCTAGAAATGGGAGGCCACCGCACCGGCTTACTGGTGGACCGACGCGATTGCGGACCTGCGCCGCGCCTGCCTACGGGCTAGGCGGCGGATGCAGCGAGCACGATCAGAGGAAGAGCGAAACGAACGGCGGGTGGTGTTCGCCGCTGCAAAAGCCGCGCTCAAGACCGAGATAAGAGCAAGCAAGAAGGCTTGCTTCGAGGGTCTCTGTCAGAGTGCCAATACGAACCCGTGGGGTGACGCCTACAGGATCGTTATGGCCAAGACGAGAGGTGTGATGGCTCCTACAGAGCAATCTCCAGAGATGTTGGAGAGGATCATTGGAGGACTTTTTCCTGGTCATGATCCTAGTCCTTGGCCTCCTTTCGTAGGACAGCCGGGGACTGGGGCTGGCGATGAGGAGAGGGTCACCGATGTGGAACTTGCGGGGATAGCCAAGTCCCTTAGCGTAGGTTCCGAACCTGGCCTTAAAAGTAGCTATTGCAGAGGCTCCCGAGATGTTCAGGTCTGCTATGCAGAAATGCCTGGACGAGGGAGTTTTCCCAGAAGCTTGGAAGAGGCAGAGCCTGGCACTATTTCCAAAGGCGGGGAAACCATCCGGAGACTTTATAACTTCGTGGAAAATGATATTTCCCAAATTTGGACCACTGATACACAACTAGTTGATGAACTTACAGTAAAAGTTCTAGAATATTTGAAGCAGTTTTCGAAAAGTTGCAGCTAGTTGAACATTTTTTGAAAAGTGAAATTTTTGCCTTCCCGATCATTTTGCCTATCCCCTGTACCACCGTTATCGTCAACATGTTCCGTACTCAATTCAGCAGCGTCTTTGTTAATCAGCAGCTTGATCCACAGGATGCCACCAACGGAACACAGAATGTTCGGTGTTTTCCAACAGCCGGACTGCAGTTTACTATCACCAACGATGTTGTAATTGACGTCTGTGAATATTTGAAATCTTCCACTGAATGTGGTCCGGACGGCATCCCTTCGCTTGTTCTTAAACGTTGTGTGACCTCTCTCGCTGCACCGCTTACAACCGTATTAAATCTCTCCTTGGAAACTGGTGTTTTTCCTAATTACTGGGAGCAGTCATATGTTTTTCCCGTTTTCAAGAAAGGCTGCAAAAGTAGTGTCTCGAACTATAGGGGTATTGCTTCCTTGTGCGCTATTTCGAAGCTGCTGGAGCTGATCGTTCTGCACAAATTAGTTCAGAGCTACGCACATTACATATCCCAGGATCAGCACGAATTTGTTCCAAATCGATCGACGACCACCAATTTGACGTGTTTTAAAGCCTGCGCACTTTAGAATCGGTACACTTTCAACCGGATGCAGATCAAAAACGGATTAACCTAGAAAAAAATGTTGTAAGAAGCAAATGAAGCTTATTTATTGTATTTTGTAGGAAAAATATGAAAAAAATCAGTTTTTATTTCTTCAAGTTAAAATTTTGACCTGATTGTGAAATTCATGCCATTTTATCCTGCACAAACCAATGATCGTCATTATTTGCAAATTTCACAGCTTACGGGCTGATATATCCACAAGAAACAAAATTATATTCATCAAAGATATGCTCAAAACAAGTTACGACATTAAACTCATATTTGTCAAGAGTTCACAAGGCCATAATAAACTTATAGCCTTATTGTCCATTCACGCTATATTCAAAACATAGTTTTACACAAAGTAATTTTTTACGAAAAAATATTTCCTGGGATCGTTTTTCAGATCTACAATTCCCCAATTCAAGTGGCCCAACTTAATTCATATCGAAACCTAGATTATTTTTGGAATTATTAGCAGTTTTCCCTCACAGTAGTCGGAAATTAACAGTCATAAGACTAACTCCTCATAATAAGCCTAAAATAAGATAGTTTTCATGGATAAAACACTAAAAAACATATAGATTATGAAAATATAGATGTGATTCTCCGGGGTCTCCAGTTAGCCTAGTGGTTAAGGCTAAGAGGATCGCCAATCCGGAGACGGCGGGTTCGATTCCCGTTCCGGTCGGGAAAATTTTCTCGACTCCCTGGGCATAGTGTATCATTGTACTTGCCTCACAAGATACAAATTCATGCAATGGCAGGCAAAGAAAGCCCTTCAATTAATAACTGTGGAAATGCACGAAGAACACTAAGTTGAAGCGAGGCAGGCCAAGTCCCAGTGGGGACGTAGAGCCATAAAGAAGAAGAAGAAGAAGATGTGATTCTATGATCACAAATAAAAAAACTTCTGAGTAGATTCAGTTTTATTTAAAAAATCGTTAGATATTTCACGCCATCAAAACACATCCAATGAATTTCGTCAGCAATAGTCCATACAGCTTTCAAGCCACGATTATTTATATTGCTGTGTGCGTTCAGGATGCAAACGGTGCCCAAATGCGCTTCAAACGCGGTAACACATGTTACCAAAGACAACGTAGCAACCATAGCCAATATCACCGCCAACCTAGGATTCGAAAGCTCCCACTGACATCGGATTACTTGTTAGAAAATCTTACCGCATTTGGTGCTCCCGCATTTGATATTTGTATTTTGAATGCACACAGCAATATTGTTCTGCATCAAATCATTGGTTTCTTGTATACCAATACAATTCGTATAGTATCCTTCCCGTATGCGTATTTGCCGAACTAAAGCTTTTGCGAAAACAACTTTTTTGACCTTAAATATCTATGCAAGCCTTTGATTTTCCATGAAACCCTTCAAAGGCTTACCATAGCTATATTGGAAATTTTAAAACACTCATGGAATATTTTACCTCCCTTAATCAACAATCATAATACCAACAAATATTCTATACTGCGTACTTGGTGGGTTTGGTAATTATATATTCCTACACAAATCTTGATTCTGACGATGATTGGTTTTTGCTCAATGTGTGCAGAAAAAACTGGCACTATTTACGAATTCAGATCAATAGTTCATCTAAAAATATAAAAACAGCACATTTTATATTTTTCCTACAAACTACACTAGATTAGCTTCAAATGCTTCTAACAACACTTTTTTCCAACACACCGTTTTTGAGCGGCAGCCGGTTGAAAGTGTACCGATTCTAAAGTGCGCAAGCTTTACATCGTCCCTGATACACCAGCTCCAAAGTGGTCTGCAAGTAGATGTCGTTTATTCCGATCTTTCCACCGCCTTCGATAAAATGAACCACCAAATCTCATTGGTCAAATTCGACAAATTGGGCATGAACGACAACTTTCTCATCTGGCTTCGATCCTATCTGACAGATCGCAGTATGTCTGTGAAAATTGGTGACAACGTTAGTTGATATCATTCATGTACAACAAGAACAGAAACGATCCATGGTGACTGCCTTGAGGAACGCTAGACCAGACAGTAAACGGCGAAGTACTGTCTGGTCCGGCGTTCCTCAAGGCAGTCACCATGGATCGTTTCTGTTCCTGTTGTACATGAATGATATCAACTCGATTCTTAAATTATGAAACTATCATATGCTGATGACCTGAAGCTGTATTTCCAGATAAAGCAACGTCAAGATACTGTGTTTCTGCAACAACAGCTGGAAGCCTTTGCGGTTTGGTGTAGTTTGAACCGTATATCCCTAAATGTATCGAAGTGCTCCGTTATATCATTCAGCCGTAAGTAAAGCATTGTTCAGTTCGATTATGCTCTGAACGGCGTAAAGTTGACTTAAGTAAGATTCTTAATTGACATTTAAGGACCATGTTGCATGTCGTGGCCAAAGCTTCATCTCAAATTGGTTTTCTTTTCCGATTCGCCAAGAAGTTTAAGGACATCTACTGCTTGAAGTCGCTGTATTGTTCAATCGTGTGTCCTATCCTGGAATATTCGGTAGTCGTCTGGGCCCCTTATTATGCCAACGAGATACAGCGCATAAAACTTGGCATAAAAAGTGTACAGTGAAAATTCATACGTTTTGCGCAGCGCCATCTTAGGTGGAGGAACCCTATTGTTTTGCCGAGCTTCGAAAGCCGTTGTCAGCTAATTAACTTGGAGCCTCTCAGTGCGAGACGCAATGTAGCCAAAGTTTGCTTTGAAGGTGATCTCCTGCAAGGCAACATTTATTGCCCCACCTTGCTAGGTATGCTACACATCAACACACGCCGCCGTAGTCTTCGAACACATCCGTTTCTCCACCTCCCGCCAGCAAGGACCAGCTACAGTCTAGGGTGAGCGGATCACGTCGTCAGTATATAGGATAGCAACCCGATTAAAATTGTGCTCGAGAGTAATCCGATCGGTACAAGAAGAGGCAGTGCGCAGCGAGTTAGGTGAGTCGATCAAGTGAAGGACGATTTGCGGACGCTTCACAGAGTGCGGAACTGGAGACGCACAGCCATGGACCGAGTATAGGGGAGACTTGATCCCTTTTTCTTAATTTGCCTGTAACATTAAGAAAAAACACAGAACTAGATCCATTTTTCGTACAGAATGGCAGGTAAACATCTATGAGTATTGTGTTGTTCTTTGCTGTGCATGCATCACTCCTGTAGGGGTGAGTATGGCAGCATAATCGATCGCGTTCGCTATTGTCTCGAGTGAAAATCAAAACAATAGATGCGCGGGTGTTTAGTACTCAGTATTGTGTTGTGCTTTGCTGAGTATTGTGTTGTTCTTCACAGAGAAGAACATTAATCAAGACAATTAGATGATCGGCATTGAACCACAAAAACCCCACAACAATTGGTGAGATCTTTCCAATATTATTTATTTATAAATAATTTTACTTCAGTACCCAGGTAACCAATAAGCAGTTAAAGTGGCATTTATTTAGCAATATATGCGCCTTTACAGCAGGTTATTTAATGCTAATCTGCCGTATATGCGCCATAAGTGCTACTTAAACGCAGGTTTTGGCCCGATATACGGCTGATTAAATGCTTAACCTTCCTGTCCCTCCGATTGTCAAAAATAAAAACAAAAATTTTCGCCCTGCTCATTTTCCCCGCTTCATACCTATTCTCCTCCCATTCTCTTCTCATTTTTTTTCTCTCGCTCTCTTGTGCAACTTTTGATGCTTGGGGCACGTTATGGAAGGTTGTTAGTTTTTTTTGCTAATTTCTGCGAAACCGGGGTTTGATCCCTCGACCCTCGGATTGATGATGAAACAGAACCGTGCTACAGTATGAGCTATAGATGATCAGATAATGTGCGTTGATTTTTCGATCTATTTGAGGCTCAACACCAGCAGTTGTTTCGTTTAACCCCGTGCTCCGGCATGCGTGCTGATAATAATCAACATGGGAAACGGATCAAAGGAAATTTATTCACAAAACGCCCCTTTACTTTCATTTATTACCTTCGTATGCTTCCTATGACTTAAAAAAATACCCGAATGATGCCGGTCCTACAGCCGTGACTCATAAATTAGAACGTTGTTATCGTGTTATTGTGTTGTACTTTTAGCATCATTCGTCTCTCCCAGCAGTTCTGTGGCATTAAAGTAGCAGTTCAGATGCTAATTAACCAAAATATATCGAGCATTTTAGATGCTACGCAACAGCTGTCAGATGTTAAGCAGCAGTACGATTGCTTATTTAGGGCAGCTTAGCAGTCGAACTGCTATTATAAAGCAGTAAGCATGTGTAATGCAGTTTTGAAACTGGAAAACTGCTTATTTAAATGCTTATTGGTTTCCTGGGTATATATCCTTTATAACTGCATATAAGTTGAAAATTCGCTATTTTCAACATCCTTTCATCTATTGGAAGATGCTTTAGTTCTGGGCTCTTTCTAAGTTGATGAAGGGATTTATAAATGCTTGCGAGGACTTGGCCAGGTGTGTGGAGCTGAGTGAATCTATGACATTGTAGATAGTAGCGACATCAGCAATGTCAATGGAAATATTCAACTTTGCAACTCCATCCAAGATTTGTGCAAATATTCATGCTATGCTATGCTATGCTATGCTAGAATGGCAGGTAAACATCTATTGCAAGTTTGTACACAACAGAAGGACTTTAAATTATTGTTAAAGTTTTCAAAACTGTGTTTTTATGGAGGCATGTCTTATGATGTATTTTTCAAAAATGGGTCACAATTGATCCCCTTTTGAGCACATGTTTAATTTAAAGGGAAAATAACTCCAGAAGCTTCCTGTTCATTTTCTTTTCAAGTTTTCTTACATTTTTGATGAATATGGTGTATTTGAAATTATAAGATTTCCTTAAATTGTTAAGAATATGCCGTATTTTGAAAATGGGGAGACTTGATCCCCCTTTCAATGGTGTGTAATAAAATAATAATTATCTGACACGTTTTATCATTGAATATACTAGAATTCCGTGTAAATAGAGGCTTCCAAATAGAATTTTATTTTTCGCATGTATAATGTGTGTGTAATCCTAGAGGGATCAAGTCTCTCCATGTCACTGTTGTATACACTAAGCTTCATTAATTGAAATATTTATATAACAACCTTATTTGGATAAACACGTTTGATAGTATTTTATTTATACTATGTGCTGTGAAATTTTGACACGATTTGGTTCAATTTTCACAAAGTTATTGAGAATTTTCGGAATCCCCTAAAAGATTTGTGAAGGACTGAAAACAAACCATCAGCCATTAAAAAATAATGCAATACACAGTTAAAATCAATTGTAGCCAAAACATTGTCGTCTGTCCAGATGTTGTTTTGGAAAATATATGCAAGAAGAAAACTGTTTTTGATTCCGAGAAAATATGGGGGGAACAAGTCTCCCCAGGGATCAAGTCTCCTCAGTCTCCCCTACTGGAGACGATTCCTACGTACAGCAGACTTAGCCAACACACGATCGCATATGCTGTTGAATAGGATGCTAAAGTGGAGGCGATATGCGTACACTTTACACGCGGTTAAATGGAAGCATGTTCACATATGTCCTCCACTTTAGCATCCTTTTCTACATCATATATACGACCTTGTGTTGGCTGGGGAGGACACTCAGGCCTTAGTCTGACCGGTAAGGCAATCATCATTAATGGACTATGGACTACAGAAGAAACTGAGGTCAAAATAGATTCTCTCCCACACCAAATGCACCGTGAACAAAACGCTTATGAGAACGTTGGACCTCTATGAATACGAGACATGGACTATGCTTGAGGAGGACCTACTAGCACAAGGCGTTTTCGAACGACGCGTGCTATGAACGATGTGCGGCGATGTGTGGTAGGATGTGGCGGAGAAGGAAGAACCAATGACAACCAGAAACAATGACAAATTATGCAATTTAGTTCTTCAGCTTTAATTTAAACTTATTTTGTTAATCAATTCAGCTCGGGAAAGTAAACCTATATATGACTTTAGTTAGGCATGTGCAAAAATAAATAATAGCAGTTAATGATTGACACTGTCAGATTAGCACAGTTCCATTCATTGACATACAAAAGGTATAACTGTTTGTAAGTGCATGGCACTACTGTAGTAACCATGGCTCTGTTGCGACTAATCATTAAAATTTTCCAAATATTTTGTTTGATTCCTTTCAATTACAGAAAGAATTCAACTTCTAACGTTTTGTCAAAATTTTCGTTTTGCGACAGTTTTTGTTGGTCTGTGCATATAACGATGACCGTAGCTCTAACAATTATTGGAATAATACTCCATTCGCAAGTGTTCCATGCTCATTCGTTTGTGGGACACGTCAATGATATTATGAAGTTTAGTATTGGGCTGTTTACTGTATTGGTGGCATTGGTGAGCCGAATAATTTACAATAAGCCATTATCGAAAGTTTGGACATATTTTGCAAAGCACACGTCCAATGGGTTGATCCGCTGCAGTCCAGCAATAAGGAAATATTGCATCAAGTTTTGGATATACCACATTGTTACAATTCTAATCGAATATCATGTGATACACGGAATAGGATTTAGTCATCAGTGGGTTTACTTCTGGCTGAGTAACATATATCCATCCACTATATGTAGAGAGATTCATTTGTGTCATATTTTGTATACTGATTATCTGAATGAACAGCTGGAGGAGCTTTTGAGCAAATTATTAAGCATTAAGAAGCTGATGGAAGAATTGATGGAGTCTCGTAAGAAAGATAGTGAATATCAGTCAAAACTTGAAGAATATATTTCAAACTTATTCATATGCAAGAAACAATACAGTGAAATATGGAGTGTTATGCGAACCGTCAACAAGTTGTTTGCCTGGACGCAGGTTCTAAACATTGCCAATAATTTCATTCAATTCTCCTGTGACTTTTACTGGACATACATGCACTTTTCTCGTCTGAAGAAGACTCCAGGAATTTTCGGTATGTATTTATTCAAAGCATTTTAGGTAGGGGAGACTGAGGAGACTTGATCCTTGGGGAGACTTGTTCCCCCCATATTTTCTCGGAATCAAAAACAGTTTTCTTCTAGCATATTTTTTCCAAAACGACATCTGGACAGACGACAATGTTTTGGCTACAATTGATTTTAATTGTGTATTGCATTATTTTTTGATGGCTGATGGTTTGTTTTCAGTCTTTCAGAAATCTTTTAGGCGATTCCGAAAAATCTCCATAACTTTGTGAAAACTTAACCAAATCGTGTCAAAATTTCACAATACATAGTATAAATAAAGTACTATCAAACGTATTTATCCAAATAAGGCTGTTATACTAATATTTCAATTAATGTTGCTTAGTGTATACAACAGTGACATGGGGAGACTTGATCCCTCGAGGATTGCACACACATCATACATGTGAAAAGTACAATTCTATTTGGAAACCTCTATTTATTCGGAATTCTAGTATATTCAATTATAAAACGTGTCAGATAATTATTATTTTAGTACAAACCATGAAAAGGGGGATCAAGTCTCCCCATTTTCAAGATACGACATATCCTTAACAATTTAAGGAAATCTTCATTTCATTTATTTAGTATTACATCAAATTCAAGATAAAACTGAATTAACAATATCTCTCCATAATACACGGTTCGTGGCTGCCGCTCTCCATCCTCGGTCGCGCCCGATGCTCGCCAAGTCACGCTCCACCTGGTCCGCCTATCGTGCTCTCTGCGCTCCATGCCTTCTTGTGCCAACCGGATCAGTTGCAAACACCAGCTTTGCAGGGTTGTTGTCCGGCATTCTTGCAACATGCCCTGCCCACCGTATCCTTCCGGATTTGGCCACTTTCTGGATGCTGGGTTCGCCGTAAAGTGCAGCGAGCTCGTGGTTCATTCTTCTCCGCCACACACCCTTCTCCTGCACACCGCCGAAGATCGTCCTTAGCACGCGTCGCTCGAAAACTCCGAGTGCTTGCAGGTCCTCCTCGAGCATGGTCCATGTCTCGTGCCCGTAGAAGATCACCGGTCTTATTAGCGTTTTGTACATGGTGCATTTGGTGCGTGGGTGAATCTTTCTCGACCGCAGTTTCTTCTGGAGCCCGTAGTAGGCCCGACTTCCGCTGATGATGCGCCTCCGAATTTCACGGCTCACGGTTTTGAAAACTTTAACAATAATTTAAAGTCCTTCTGTTGTGTATAAACTTGCAATAGATGTTTATCTGCCATTCTGTACGAAAACAGAATCTAGTGTTGTGTTTTCCCTTAAAGTTACAGGCAAATTAAGAAAAAGGGATCAAGTCTCCCCAGTCTCCCCTATACAATAATAGAAGTATGTTTTTTTTTTCAGCACTCTTTCTGTGTCTTATCCCAGCACCGATGATTTTGATGATGTTGCTAACGGCCGCAGAAAGGTTTCGCTCACTTGGAGCCAGAATCGGAAGCATTCTTCATGAGATTCCCAAAACCAACAACCGGGAATTGTACGACACTGTGTATAGCTTCTCAATGCAAGTTGAACAGCAACCAATGCAACTTCTTGCGTACAATTTGATGAAAATTGATTATTCGCTGACTATCAGGGTATGCTGAACTTGAAATAGGATATTCCGAGATAATAATTCGTGTATTTCCAGATTGTGGCCGGAGTTACATCGTATATGGTAATATTTATTCAACTGTCGAAGTAATTTGTATATGTTAGTATATTCATGAATATAAAACTACTTTTCTTCATTACGATCAAACAAACCGAAATCCTTCCTCATTGTTTTTTTCTTGCAGTACGTGGTCTGAAATTCTCCGAGATCTCAATTTAAATGTTTAACTATCATGAAATTCAGTTCTTTTAACCTTCAGGAGTTTCCGGAACGCGTGGCGTAGCTGGTCATGTTTATGATAACATACAATACGTGCTTCGGAATATTGGCTTTGTAGTCGTTTGGGGGAATCAAAAACACTGGTTTATGATTTTTCCCGATGTCTCGGCCCGTATGGGGCCTTTTTCATGGGTTCTAAAATATAATTATTACACAATTACACAATTTTAAACATTTAGTTTAAGTTTAGGTCCGAATGACCGAAATCCTTAAAAAAAAAACGTAAACAATAGTTGCAATTGTTCCTCCGTAGAATTATTTAGCAAATAAGTGATTTGTTGGAAAGGCCCTTACCACAGATGTTCAGGCGTGGATATGCAGCATGACCATGCTGAGGGTGATGGGTTCGATTTCCGCTCTGTCCAGGAACATTTCTGCATGGAAATTTTATAGACTTCCTTAAACATATAGTATGTGCGTGCCT
Source organism: Aedes albopictus (assembly GCF_035046485.1). Taxonomy (NCBI): domain Eukaryota; kingdom Metazoa; phylum Arthropoda; class Insecta; order Diptera; family Culicidae; genus Aedes; species Aedes albopictus. The sequence continues at coordinate 254,964,610 of NC_085137.1, read as the reverse complement.
GCAACACGATACACACATGCAACATGATCATTGACAGGGGAAGCTCTCACTTAATAGTTGTAAAATTTCAAACAATGTTCTTTGATTCTCAAGTCTACCCTCATATTCGGATTTGCATCCAAAAATACTTACTAAGGCGCTTTTAAGCGTATATAAGCTTTAAGAGAGGAGGTAAATTTATCAATAAATCATTATAGTGTTTTTCTAAGAAATTTTTAGGATGTTTATTTTGTTAACTGTACCATAAATGTCACGTAAGTTAACCCGCTGATAACGTTCTGAAAGCAAATAAAAAATAAATTATTAAAACTATTAACTGTACATTCTTTCCAATGGTTACCTCAGCAATGCACCCATATGATGGGTAGAACATTCCCGCGGCACTTATTTTGAACTTATTGTGATTAAGATTCGTCTGAAAATGTAGCACCTAGACAAGAATTATCAACTGTTATAGCGATTGTAAATCGATTCCAAAGTAATCCTACCAAATCACGAAAAGGGTTATTGTGCCCGGATACATCAATTTTATTGATCGTCTCTATTAAATCCAGTTGTTTCCCGAACAAATTTTCACACGAGTTTACCCAGTTCGTGAAAAACACTTTATTTGGGACCCTCAGAATGGTGTTCTCTGTCGACAAATCGTATAATTAGGTTTAGCAGAACGCAAGTAATATAAACGTACCACCGAAAAAAGATCCACGAACAAGTTGGTAAACCAGCGAGTAGATGTCATCCAATATCAACACTTTAATCTTCAGAAAGTTCCAAAATATACTAACCGCAAAGATGTTCTTCATCTGATCCAGCGCTTCGGAACATTTCCCATAGCAGTCGTTCAAAATTGCCACTTTTCGATAAGTTTTGTAGTTGTACTGGAAATTGTTCAACTTTTTGCCATACTCTGTGGCTTCGACAACGTTTTTAAGTTCAACATTCATGGTCGCCATGTAGCAGGAAAGGGCCCGAACGTGTAATTCAATTAGTGCCAAACGAAAACAGGTAAGAATGATAGACCCGTTAAATACAAGCAACAAATGAATCAACTTCACATTGTCCAGGGTGGTTACATATAGATTAACCGCATATGCAATTACGTATAAGGCCACAGAAATGAATAAATTTATAAAGTACCGTAGATACAACTTCCGCAAAAACGTTCTAAGCAGTTGTTTACAGCCGATTTCCACCAATCTGTTCTCGATATCTTGGAAGGCGATCCACAAGTCTCGATTCGGTTCCAACGAGACCAGTATTTCCAAAATGCTGAAACCATGAGTCAAAAACACAACGATCATCGATAGAGCCCCCAGTATGTGACCGTTGTAGTCATCGGCGTACAGGATTCTCCATCGGCTGTTGAGTGTTACGTAAATGGCGCCAACGATGAAAATCAGATGAAGAATACTCTGGGTTACTAGTTGAAATTGTAAGGAACCTTTGCTTCGGTGAATATCGTTAGTTTTGAAAGGTTGTAAACTTGGTTGCAGTGTTAGCTTTGTGAAAAAGGTAATGAACGGTCGGAAGATTGATAAAGCCTCCATGGCAGAGGCTGCAAAGCAAATGTGGTATGTGTTGTGTTTTTGCACTTTTGCATTGTCAATCATGCAAATATCAAACATCACTCACTTGTCAATAACCAATATACTGATATATCGAAGTGGGGATTAGAGTGGAGGAAGTAGCAATTACAGATAGTAGGGGCAGCACTTTTTTCTCAGTATTGATAAAATGAACTCTCCTAAACTAACTTTGACAATCGTTTGAATGATTCTCTGAAGAAATTACTTTTATGCAGTAAATCAAAATTCAACCATCGCGCAACAATAATGACAATGTCGCAACCTGAATTTGTTGCGACATTCTACCCAATGCGACATAGGTTTGTCCCAACTTAAACAAAACAGGACAAAGTTCGTGCACCACGAGTTTAGAGATTTTTAAGGCGTGCATTGTGATTTTCAAGCGGTAACTTCGAGTCGATAAACACTGCAATGCTGCTGAAGATGTATCATCAAAAAAGTTCGATTTTGGGTTAGTAATAATTGATTATTCACGAGTTGAAAAGTACGCAACAAATTCAGCTTCCGCTTTGTCTGCAACAAAAATTTTCGAGATCATGTCATTATCTGTTACCAGTTGGGATAAAGAAAAATCGCCGCGCCTTCTTTGTTGCTTGTTTTGTGCCCCTTTTGTCTGACAATTCTCTTCACTGCTTTTATGCGAAAATAGTGTGGAGAAAATTCTTGTATAATTACTGAACAATCTGTAGATCCATTACTAATCCCATATCTGCAACACGGCAGAGTTGCTCTTCTTGTCCTCTGCCACCACTACTAGTGCTATGGGCATCATGCCCGCTAGCACACATACCGCGTTCATTGAGACCGCGCGGTATGCGCTGACCATTCTAAGCCACATAAACCTGTGGGTACTCTCCCATACAGTAGTATGGAGACCGCTACTCTCGCAACCGCGAGTAGCTTAAGGAGAAACTTCAGAGAATACAAACATGGCTGCCACAATGGCCGACTTGGTCCCCTACTCACGTTTTCAAGAGCACCAATCTTGAAAATTCGTAAACAAATGCGCTCGATTTGTAAAAGCTGCCTCTTTCTGCAAATGAGCAAAGCCAGGAAAAACAAGTGCGGCTTAGTTCGATGCTTTGTTCGTCAGATTTATGCCTCTGAACCTGCGAACCTATTGTTAAGCTCGAATCAGACATGTACAAAGTTGTATAGCAATAGTCGTCTCCCCAGCAGGCACGCTGCCTGTTTGGGGAAGTTCAAATAAAATCAAATAGTTCAAACCGTCAGTTTGTTCTCTGTTTGTCGTAACCGTCGTCGTCGTCGTCGTCCACTGAAGCACATTCGAGTCGACTGATCTCCCGAGCAATCGAACATGGTCCTTCGAGCCGGATTGGGCGTCGAGAGGAATCCGCCCAACCAACCCTACGGAAAGCCCTCGCTGGAGAGTTACGGAGTGTGAAGTCGGATACGGACGTCGACAGGAATTCATCTCAGTTAAGTCAACCCATGCGCCAATAAGAATCGTAACGGATGTCGTCAATTAACCCCAACGAGCTGTCTGACTGTCAGCCTGATCTTGGCATCGGTCGAGTGGTCCCGATGGGCAGTCAACAACGCAAGCTATCAGCTATCAACCATCTTCTGGAAACGGAACGGAATCGCATACACGGATTCGCATATACACGGAAGCAATCAATCGGAATCGGAAGCAAACCACGATCAAACTACCACACCACGTTTTGTCAATCGGATCAACTACCAAGCCATCGTCATCGTGCATCAAGCAAGTCAAACGTTATCACCGTCGTGACGCTAGCGGTTTCCAACGTAGATCAACCACGCCACATTCTTCGAGGTTTCTGCACAGGGCAGATCAACCACCATTCGCTTCATTCGTGTTCGGGTCAAGGTTTCTACGATGGATTAACTGACCTAGTAAGCCCGGTTTCTGAACGCAGATCAACCGGTGAGAAATGATAATCCCGTCGGCAAGATCAGTCATCGAGGACGGCAAGATCAATGCAGAGGACGACATCACACACTATTGTGCTACGCTACAAGACCGGAGGGCAACAGCCAACCAGCAGCCGTCATTCAATCAAACCAGCCATCCAGCAATGACGAACCATTCTCATCCACGCCCGCAGTGTACACGGGCATCACCAGCTGCACTTCTCAAGATAAAGCACGAGTGACGGTCCTGTTGGCTACAGCGATCATCGTCATGGCGGACAACAGTGGGAACGAGCATCCAGTACGCGCCTTGCTGGATTCAGACAGCGAATGTTGCTTCGCAACGGAGCGACTAGCACAGCGAATGCAGGTTTCTCGAAGCAGAGTTAATTTGCCGATAGTAGGGATCGGTGAAACGGCCACCGAGGGCCGCTGCAAGTTCCAGTCCACGATAAAATCAAGGATTTCCAATTACAGCGCTACAATTGAAGCATTCGTCCTTCCCAAGGTTACCGTCGATTTGCCATCGATCTCTGTTGACGCATCGAGCTGGTCGCTTCCAATAGGAATTCAGTTAGCCGATCCGTCTTTTTACCAAGCTGGGACCATTGATGTTGTGCTTGGAGCGGAAGTGTTTTTTGACTTGTTTAGCGTAGCGGGACGCATTCCATTGGGCGAGTCGCTTCCTTGTCTCGTGAATTCCGTTTTCGGTTGGATAATCAGCGGAAAAACATGTCAAGGGCAGTCAAGGTCATCTGTAGTTTGCAACGTCGCCAGTACTACCCAGCTACAACGTAACATGGAGCGTTTCTGGGCGATTGAGGATGACTCGACAATTGTTCCTTCTGCCACTGAAGCCTATTGCGAAAAGTTCTTCTCTGAAACTACTGTTTGCGGAGAACACTGGCGGTACATGGTGCGCATACCGTTCAAGGAAGACGTTCTGAGGAAGGTAGAACACAATAAACGCACTGCATTTCATCGTTTTCGCTTGATCGAGAGCCGACTTGGACGAGACCAGCAGTTAGCCGACGAATACATGAAGTTTATGGATGAGTACGAGGAGTTAGGCTACATGGAGCGAATTCAAAACATGGAAACAGTATCTGGAACTGCCTACTACATCCCTCATCATCCAGTGATTAACCGTTATGTGGCCGGCAAACTTTTTGCTTTTTTCTACACCGTGTATTTTAAATGGGTGCTGGGTACCCGGGTACCCTGCCGGCCACATAAGGGTTAAAGAAGATAGCACCACCACCAAGGTCCGCGTCGTCTTCGATGCTTCGTGCAAAAGCACTAGTGGAGTTTCTTTGAACGATGCCATGCTGGTTGGTCCTGTAGTTCAGGAGGATTTGAGGGCAATCACGATGAGATCCCGACTTTATCTCGATCCTCTGTCACAACCGGTCGTGCGGTCTAGACACAATACGTGCCCAACTGATTCATTTTGTTCGTCCACAATTGTGTTGTTGACATTTGTCGTAATATTTAATCGAGGAAGTTTTTTGTGTGTTGAAAATCAATAAATAAAGTGCTAAAGATAGTTGTAAGAAGAACCTTAATCGTGTTTCGTGAATATACATAGTCTAAGTAGTACATTTGTGTTCTAAGTGAACTAAGTTCTGAAGAAGCCGAACCCCCATAACGGAAGAAAGGCTGAAGTGCAACGCAATTCAAAAGGGTCCATTGAATTTTGTATGCTATCGAACAGTCTGTATAGGCGCTGTCCATAAACTACGTAGACTCATTGTTGGAAAACTCAGACCCCCTTCCCCCTCGTAGACTGTACTGCCCATAACTGCATAACAGTCACATTCGTCAAAAGAAGGCATTGGAGAAAATGGAGCTCAAAGTTTGCAACTTGCGTTAATATGGGAAAGGATTTAAATTTCAAGAATTAGCCATAAACTCAAAATTAATCCTTTAGCAATGAAATCTTCTACAGCTATTCTTCTATGCTGGGCGAAGATTTGTAAAAATAATTAGACCAACATATGATTGGCGGTACGCTATGAAGCCAGTGTGTATTCTCAGTGTGACTGTTATGTGGTTATATTCGTGAATATTTCATAATGAGACAAAATGACTTGGTTTTTATGTCATGTTTTGTAGAACAAACTTGTCAAGTTCATCAACACCCAACACCAGCCCCCTCCCCCTTTTGTGCACGGGCTTGCCAACTATACTTCGATCCAAATAAATCCAAACAAGGATTGAGACACTCTATTTAACCTCAAAGTGCAATTTTAGCAGATCATACGGTCGACAGTTTTATTTCAAAGCATGGTAGACTATGCAATCTTTCAGAGGCTGATAGGGTTGATTGATGTCATTAACTTATGTTTGTTGCCATTAATTCGATTTGTTACATTACGTGTAGCGCTAACCTACGATAACAATCTAATCCAATTGGTGGATTACCGGTTGGCGGAAATGCGGTGTTATAAAAATACCGCTCAGTTCAATTTATCAGATGAATCGAATAAAAAGTATTTTCATTTCATTCTTGCGTTTTTACGGTTGGCTGGGATACGACTACAGTCTGCACGAAGATCGGTCAATATTTGGATTCTCGTTCATTATTATTGTGACCCTAGTGATTTTGGCCCTTATTTGTTTTACAAGAATTCCGCAGCTCACGAGCCATTTTGGACCTTTGAACGATGTTTGCAAACTTTCAGCGTATTGTTTTACTTACATTTTGATTCTGATTGATGCTTGGTACAACAGCCGTCGCTTTCATTCGTTTTGGATTAATATTGAAGGATTGTATGAGCGAATATCTTGCCTTACACCGGTGAATCTCCTTCAAATGATGTTAAATGATTTTCACCGAACATACACGCTGCTTTTCTTATTAGTCGTACCACTTAGTTTGATTCTTAACGTAGTTTTTATTTTAGTGGCAGCTTTGGATGATTATTACACAATGATTGCTATTTTTGAATTGGCTTTCATCAAAATTTTGATTAGATTTAGACATTTTCAAATAATTCTCTATGTCCACCTGATTACAATGTTATCAAAAGAACTAGGAATGCAAATCCAGATGTATAAGAACAATATAAACTTACAATCTCATTTACATACCGTTAAAGAGTTACACTTGCAGATATTCTTTTTGACTGAACAACTCCAAATAGTTTTCGGCAAATCTTTATTACTCATGGTTACAGTATGGCATTTTGATATGCTTGCCAACTCTTATTGGTTCGTACATTCCATTACTTTGTATAACAGGATCTTTACTGTTTGTGAGTTATCATCGTTGGATTTGCTCAGCAGTGTTTTTACGAAAGTTTTGTATTTACAGTTCAATTACTTCCCTTAGTAAGTAACGCTTTAAGCTTATCGATGGTAATGACATATTTCGAAGAATTAAGAAAAGTTCATCGGATGACTGTAACGAAAATGGAAAGCCAGAAATTTTATTTAAATCATTACGAGAACTACTTTCATCAACTGGTAGGAATTTTGAATAGTCGAGTAACCATATTTAACACCCTTTTTTCCAGTCCTTATGTTGCATTCACCAATTTAACATGCTAGAAAATAAATTCCAAGCAGCGGGCTGTATTGAAATGTCCTACAATACGATAGCTTCGGTGAGTAATAGAGACTATGGACGTAAAGTTTTTGAACTTGTTATATTTTACAGATACTAGTCTCCGTCATAGCATATCTCACTTTTTTCATCGGAATCTGGAGTCGCTCCTGGCGCAACTGGTAAGGGATCATCAATCTTGAAAAAGCCAAAGGATAGGAAAATGGAAGGAGTGTTAGTTTAACAACCGCTACTAATAGAGTTGTGATGAGTTAAATACTGCGTAAATCGAGAATTCGAGTAAACGTTATAAGCAACATAACAGCTGCAAGTTTTTTTTCGAAGAATTCCCGTATTTCCCAGGGTTATTACTGAGCATTCTTGCAACATGTCTGCACCATTCTGCTATACACAGCCAACGAGCAAGCGTTGATGGAATAACTTTGGTACTATTAGTTTAGATTAGCTTAGACTGACTGCATATATCTGCAGTTATCAGGTATCAGGTATCAGAAGGCCGGCTCCAGAGGCACTTTATCCTCAATTTGGGACATTTGTGCCATCGCCATACATATAAGCCTATTTCATCATTAACCTGAGGGAGAAGGGGACAAGGGATGGAATGGGATTAGGAAAGGGAAAGGTGATGAAATAGGAAGGGGGCTGCAAAACATAGCTCCTGGTCATCACAAGTCCCTACCTCATGCTTCCATGGGTCAAGCGATGACAAAGACCGCCAGCTAAGAGTTGTATGCTTAGCTGGTAGTGCAGCCTTGGCAGTGTTGTCCTCCTGACACCAGCATGATTGAGGAGGTACGACCTGAGCGAGCGTCTGTTCACCAAGGAGGTTCGGCTCAAAGAGCGTCTGTTTTGGCATCCAGCGGCTGAGTAAGAAATGCTGCCCCACGCAAAGTTAGATCCAAGGTGGTAGCCCCATCAACATGGTCGTCCCAATATTGGTTGGGACGCTAAACAGAACTAGCACGATGGCCCTCCAGCGAGACAGGAGTGTTGGCGTACGCCCAATAGGCTACCCGTAAAAATCCCCTTTACGAATAACATAGGAGAAAATACGACTCGATACGACAGGCAAAGACCCGCGCGATGAAAAGTGGTCTACGATTGGAAACTTCGAAATTGCAATTCACTTGGATCCGCAGGATGTTACAGGATAATCTACGACGGACTACATCCCCGCAACATCGATATCGTGACGTTGCAAGAGCTTTGTTGGACTGTACAGATAGTGTGGAAAAGGGAGCATCGAGCGGCTACATTCTATCAAAGCTGTGGCACCACCAATGAACTGGGAACAGGATTTATAGTGTTTTGCAAGATGCGACAACGTGTGATCGGGTGGCAGCCGGTCAACGCAAGGATGTGCATTTTGAAATTTAAGGGCCGTTTTTCCAACTATAGCATCATCAACGTGCACTGCCCGCTGGTGAAAAAAAAAGAAGCGTTCTACGCGCAGTTAGAGCCGCGTGACGTGAAAATCGTTGTCGGTGACATGAACGCGCAGGTAGGAAGGGAGGAAATGTACAGACCGAAAACCGGGCGAAACATCATCTTCACAGTGTCGAATGATAACGGTCAGCGATGCGTAAACTTTGCAGCCTCCCGTGGTATGATAGTCTGAAGCACCTTCTTCCCCCGCGAAGATATCCACAAAGCCACCTGGAGATCACCCGACCATCAAACAGAAAACCAAATCGGCCACGTTCTAATCGACGGTGAATTTTTCGTGGATATAACCAATGTCCGCACATACCGTAGTACGAATATAGATTCGGATCACTACCTAGTTGCTGTATTCAAACGCTCCAAACTTCCGACAGTTATTACAGCGTGTCGAAGTCGTACATCACGGTTCAACATCGAGCAGCTGCGTAACGTAGAAGTGGCTCAAGATTACGCGCAGCAGTTAGAAGAGGCCCTACCAACACGGAAGAGCAGCTTGGCGTAGCTATGCTTGAAGATGGTTGGACGGCTAAAAACCAACAAAGCGACTGGAGCAGATCAACTAGTAAGCGAGCTTTTAAAATACGGTGGAGAAGCACTGGTAAGAGCACTACACTGGGTCATTACCAAGATTTGGGAGGAGGAAGTATTACCGGAAGAATTGATGGAAGATATCGTGTATCCCATCTATAAGAAGGGAGACAAGTTGGATTGTGGGAACTATAGCGCGATCACACTACTGAGTGCTGCTTAGAAGATACTCTCTCAAATTTTATGCCGCCGTCTATCACCGAGCAAGAGAGTTCGTGGGGCAACATCAGGCTGGATTCATGGGTGAACGCGCTACAACGGACCAGATGTTTGCCATCCGCCAGGTTTTGCAGAAATACCAGTTAACTATCTACAAAACGCTGATTAGACCGGTAGTCCTCTATGGGCACGAAGCAAGACGGGACTGGGAGAAGGCGAATTAACCACGAACTGTATCAGCTGCTGAGAGAACCAACCTTCGTTCACACCGCGAAAATCGGGAGGCTACCAGTGGGCGGGTCACGTTATCAGGATATCGGATAGCAACCCGACTAAAATGATTCTCGAGAGGCATCCGACCGGTACAAGAAGACGTGGAGCGCAGCGAGCTAGGTGGGTCGATTAAGTGGAGGACGATTTGCGGACCCTTCGCAGAGTGCGGAACTGGAGACACACAGCCATGGATCGAGCAGAATGGAGACGACTCATACGTACAGCAGAGAGAACACTCAGGCCTTAGTCTGACCGGAAAGGTACGGTAAGTATGGCGAAGGGAAGAAAACTCGGAAACTGGTGAAAAACACCGGCTCCAAAAGGTTAATTAATAAGTATAATACAGGCATAACATACAAATAAAGTTAAGATTATTTACATAAAATGTTTACGTATCTGTAGAAGCGAGCCAATCTAGAACGGGTAAACAGGTTGTCAATGAGAAACCTCTTAATTAAATTGAAAAAGTTATTATTTAAAAGTCCATCAAATATTAATGGACAAGCAAATGTAACAACGCCCTTGCAGTTCTCGTACTGCAATCATTCGTTGTTTGGCAATCTATCACGTTTTGAGTATTACTTCGAACATTCAATGTCCCATGGCGAGAATTTCTGTCCTTTACAGACGTATACATAAGCTTTTCCAACTCTTTGGCTATCATTGCTTTACTATTGATGGTAATCAGAAGAATAGGCGTTGGCTAGTTTATTGGCTGGCTAACATTGTAGGCGGAATTATATTGACAACACTTATTTATATTTTTCAACACAGTATTCTTTTCAGTGAAAATAAATTAGGGCATATTGTAGATTTCACCAAGTTTGTGGTAAATTTTGGTGTCTATTTTTGCTTCCTAGCGGAATCTTTTTATCATCGACGCGGATTTATTAGCTTATGGAATGAACTTCAGACGATTAAGAATTGTGTTTGCAGGTGGATGACAGCATGGGGCCGTAATGAAAAAGAAGTACTGAATGAGTTTTGGAGAATTAATTTATCATTTTTCGCATATCTCATAATATGGGATTTTTTCTATGCACTTGTTATTGCAGTGGACACTCGTGCCACTAATTTCACTTTGGTTTTCTTAATCATTTTTGCACTGACTCATTTGCGCCAGTTTCTTATATTGTTTTACACTAAATTAATCGTTCATTACCTAAAAATGGCGGAGAGCCATATGGAATTCATCAAGTCTCAAAGTAGTGTTCTAGTTTTACTTAATAGTCTGTCTAACGAAGTTCACATTATGAAAGATGAATTACGTAGTGTAGCTGATGTGTGTACAAGACTCGACCATACAATTTTGACCCTCAACAGGATAGTTGGATTCTCCATGTTTGTTATCAAAGTAAGGGAACAGGCTCACCTCTTGACTGATTCGTATTGGATCATTTTCAGAGTACTCAATGGTCTTTTATTACAGTCGATATGTAAGTGATTATGAATCATTATTTTGATATTTTGCAAAATGGTTCAGCTTAAGAAATAATCCTTCAAATTTGCCTCCTAACAGTTCTATCATTGAGCTTATCATCAAAATTCATTTGCTTGGTGATCAACTTTCGCGCAGTTGAACACATGTATGAAGTTCGACGTAATATCCAAAGCATGAGCCATGGGATCAGTTTGTCTTTTCAGATAAAAAGTAATTTCCACTGGCAAACGGTGAGGAACTTTCTAAAACGACTGTATTAAAGATGGATATATTTATCGTACAACTTACAGATTGAAAACTGTTATCTTCGCATCCAATGGAATCAAGCCCAGCTGACAGGATACGGAATGTTTGGTTATACTTATAGCACGATGTTCGAGGTACATATCAATTGTAACTGAGATAATAAAACATATTTAAGATTATTTAGATTTTTAGATCTGCTGCAGTGTTTTAGCTTCAGTCGCATTTCTTACACAGATGGCCGATCGTGCAAACATTAAACCTTCAACTTCATTGTAATTACAGAATTTTATAAATATATTTGGTTTAGATCTTGCGAATGTAAATGTTTTGAGATATCTGATTTTCAGCTTCATCTTGATTCACAGCACGTTGCTTCAACTGCATGGCAGGCATGAATTGATGATATATCCGCTTGCCTATTTCATGACTTACATTGTTGTCAGCCATTAGGAAGTATCCGAGGTGGACGAATGTCGAATACCATCATTACCTTTAAGGTGGTACTCATGTGGAGTATTTAACACAATTTCTTGGACGAACCGTGTCTTACTCAATTCCGCCAACAAATAACGAATGGCAATAATGACCAAAACGGTGAGTCGATAAGGAGAGCGACCATTCTCTCCTAATCGGTGAGATCCGGTTGCGCGTTGGTAGGATCCATCGACAGGAGCAGAAAATCGGACACTGACCCTTTGTCGAGGAGCTAGAGAACTGTGCGGCGGATATTCAGGAAGGTAGAAGCATAGAAGATCAATGGAACGCTGGGATGGAAGCTCAGGTAAAATATTATCTCCTGGGCGGCCATGAAAAACAACACCCCCGGCGAAGACTGGCGCTCGAGCCTAGCTATTTAGCACTGTAGTTGCATGAAATGCCAATGCAGAACCCGTAACTTCCGGGAAGGAAAGCCCAGCTCCTTGGGTTAGTGGGTTGGTGTCAGACCCTGCGAGCCAGCCGTAAAAAAGACTAGCACCGGGAAATCAACAAGAGAAGAATGCGAACCGATACCAATGACGACGACCACAGTGACGAAAAGGGACTTGCGATTGCTGGAAGCTCGGTACGTGGAACTGCAGATCTCTCAACTTCATTGGGAGTATCCGCATACTCGCCGATATAAATACTGAAGGACCGCGGCTTCGGAATCGTAGCGCTGCAGGAGGTGTGTTGGACAGGATCTATGGTGCGCACATTTAGAGGTAATCATACCATCTACCAGAGTTGCAGCAACACACGTGAGCTGGGAACAGCTTTTATAGTGATGGGCGACATGCAGAAGCGCGTGATCAGTTGGTGGCCGATCGACGAAAGAATGTGCAGGTTGAGGATCAAGGGCCGATTCTTCAACATTAGCATAATAAACGTGCACAGGCCTCACTCCGGAAGCACTGATGATGACAAAGACGCATTTTACGCGCAGCTCGAACGCGAGTACGACCGCTGCCCAAACCACGACGTCAAGATCATCATAGGGGATCTAAGCGCTCAGGTAGGAGGAATTCAGACCGACGATTGGAAAGTTCAGCGCCCACCAGGTGACGAACTAAAATGGCCTACGCCTCATCGATTTCACCGCCTCCAAGAACATGGCCATTCGTATCGTAGCACCTTTTTCCAGCACAGCCTCCCGTATCGTTACACCTGTAGATCACCACAGTAAACGGAATCGCAAATCGATCACGTTCTGATTGATGGACGGCACTTCTCCGACATTATCGACGTCAGGACCTATCGTGGCGCTAATATCGACTCTGATCACTACCTGGTGATGGTTAAACTGCGCCCAAAACTCTCCGTTATTAACAATGTACAGTACCGGCGGCCGCTCCGGTACGATCTAGAGCGACTGAAGCAACCAGATGTCGCCTCCGCATACGCGCAGAATCTCGAGGCAGCGTTACCGGACGAGGGTGTGCTCGATGTGGCCCCTCTAGAGGACTGCTGAAGTACAGTCAAAGCAGCCATCAACAACGTAGCCGAGAGCACTATCGGATACGTAGAACGGAGTCGACGAAACGATTGGTTCAACGAGGAGTGCAGAGCGGTTTTGGAGGAGAAGGATGCAGCGCGGGCGGTAATGTTGCAGCATGGAACCTGACAGAATGTAGAGCGATACAGACAGAAGCGGAAGCAGCAGACCCGTCTCTTCCGGGAGAAAAAGCGCCGCCTGGAAGAAGCGGAGTGCGAGGAAATGGAACTGCTGTGCCGTTCACAAGAAACACGTAAGTTCTACCAGAAGCTCAACGCATCCCGCAAAGGCTACGTGCCGCAAGCCGAAATCTGCAGGGATAAGAACGGGAGCCTTCTGACGGACAAACGTGAGGTGATCGAAAGGTGGAAACAGCACTTCGACGAGCACCTGAATGGCGAAGAGAATGTAGGCACGAAGGACCAAGGCAGCGGAGGAAATGACTATGTTGGTGCAGCAGAGGACGGGAACGAACCAACTCCCACGCTGAGGGAAGTTAAGGATGCCATCTACCAGCTCAAAAACAACAAAGCGGCTGGTAAGGACGGTATTGCAGCAGAACTCATCAAGATGGGCCCGGAAAAGTTGGCCACGTGTCTGCACCAGTTAGTAGTCAAGATCTGGGAAACCGAACAGCTACCGGAGGAGTGGAAGGACGGAATAATCTGTCCCATCCACAAGAAAGACGACAAATTAATATGTGAGAACTTTCGAGCGATCACCATTTTGAATGCCGCCTACAAAGTGCTATCCCAGATCATCTTCCGTCGTCTTTCACCTAAAGTAAATGAGTTCGTGAGAAGTTACCAAGCCGGTTTCATCGACGGCCGGTCGACAACGGACCAGATCTTCACCATACGGCAAATCCTCCAGAAATGCCGTGAATACCAGGTCCCAACGCATCACCTGTTCATCGACTTCAAAGCAGCATACGACAGTATCGACCGCACAGAGCTATGGAAAATTATGGACGAGAACAGCTTTCCTGGTAAGCTTACCAGGCTGATAAGAGCAACGATGGACGGTGTGCAGAACAGCGTGAGGATTTCGGGTGAACTATCCAGTTCATTCGAATCTCGACGGGGACTACGACAAGGTGATGGGCTTCCTGCCTACTATTCAACATCGCCCTGGAAGGTGCTATGCGACGAGCCGGGGTACGATCTTCACGAAATCCGGCCAATTTGTCTGTTTTGCGGATGACATGGATATTATTGCTAGAACATTTGGAACGGTGGCAGAACTGTACACCCGCATGAAACGTGATGCAGCAAACGTCGGACTGCGGCTAAGACAAAGTACATGCTGGTAGGTGGGACTGAGCGAGACAGGACAAGCATTGGCAGCAATGTTACGATAGACGGGGATACTTTCTGTGGCATACCAGTTTAGCACTCTATGCGCAGAGATGCGAATCGTCAGCATTCGCGCATCATCGAACACCGCGACCCAACCGCGGCAACAATATTCGCGCTCCATCAGACATCGCGACGTCGCGACGCGCACGTCGTCGGTCGTCAGCGACACGAAGACTCGAGCCGGTCGGACAAGAGAGACCGCGCCGCCGACGATCGCCCTCTTTCGCATCGCAGCAACCGGGTGGCAAGCACGTGTCATCCAAAACAGGCTGGAGGCAATTTTGCGGCAATCGGCCGAAACTGTAGTGCGGAAATTTACACTTTCTAGGTGGTAGGAGAATGCGTCTACCTCGGTTCCTTGCTAACGGCCACAATAACGTGATCCGTGAAATACGAAGGCGCATCATCAGTGGAAGTCGGGCCTACTATGGGCTCCAGAAGAAACTGCGGTCAAAAAAAATTCACCCCCGCACCAAATTTACCATGTAAAAGACGTTAATAAGACCGGTGGTTCTCTACGGACACGAGACATGGACGATGCTCGAGGAGGACCTGAAAGCACTCGGAGTTTTCTAGCGACGGGTGCTAAGGATGATCTTTGGCGGCATGCAGGAGAACGGTGTGTGGCGGAGAAGGATGAACCACGAGCTCGCTGCACTTTACGGCGAACCCAGCATCCAGAAGGTGGCCAAAGCCGGAAGGATACGGTGGGCAGGGCATGTTGCAGGAATGCCGGACAACAACCCTGCAAAGCTGGTGTTTGCAACTGATCCGGTTGACACAAGAAGGCGTGGAGCGCAGAGAGCACGATGGGCTGACCAGGTGGAGCGTGATCTGGCGAGTGTTGGGCGTGATCGACGTTGGAGAGCTGCAGCTGCAAATCGAGTAGTATGGCGGCAAATTGTTGATTCAGTATTATCATGAATTTGATGTTAACTAAATAAATGAAATGAACCTGGAATAATTCTTGAAAAAAATCTGGGAGGAATTTCCGAAGGAATAAATAAACAAACACGTGGGAAGCCCTCAGGCACAAGGGTGTCCCTGAGAAAACCATCGGCCTCATTGAAGCACAGTACAAGGTATTTTCGTGCAGAGTATTGCACAACGGCGTCTTGTCCGATCCCAAAGAGGCAAGGATGTATGCTAACCCCGCAACTGTTCCTCATTGTAAACGACCAGATCCTGGTAGGTGCGATTGATCGTTCACCAAATTGTGGATTACTATGGCAGCCCGTTACAATGGAGCACCTAATTGACTTCGAATTGGCTGATGACGTTGTTCCCCTAGCTCAACGGCGCTCTGATATGCAGAGAAAGCTCGATGATCTTGTCAATCGCTCCTCGGCGGCAGGTCTCACCATCAACGTCAACTCGTTGGATGTAAACACGGTGAACCCTTCCAGCTCTATGGTAGCTGGGCAAGCCGTGGAGAATGCTGCAAGGTTCCAATATCTCGGTAGCCAAATGGCGGCCGATGGCGGCACCAAGATCGATAAAGGTGCACGGATCAAGAAGGATAGCTGCTTTTGCGAGTTTAAGAAATGTTTGGAAAAACAATCAGATAAGTCGGCGCACTATAATCCGAATTTTCAACTTGAACGTGAAATCTGTGCTGCTGTACGCCAGTGAAACTTGATGTGTATCAGTGGAGAACACTCAACGGTTGCAGACCTTCATCAATGAATGCCTGCGGTATATAATTCGTACCTGGTGGCCTCACAGCTGGATGTCCAACGTGGAGCTTCATCGTCGATGTCGTCAAAGCCGACAGCGACAGAAATTCGGAGCGAAATGGGAGCACGCATACCAGGAACCTAACTATTATCGAACTTGCATGAACCTAAAATCTTTTTCCATAGGGTTTCAGCTTTTGGTCTAACCTTTCAGAAAAGCTTTAGTTCAAAATATTCTATCGGTGAAAATTGAAATAAATCAAGTTTGAAGATTTTCTATCAAATGAGGTATATTCAGAGCATAATTTTATTGATCATTCCGAACTGCAAACAACAAGGCATCGTGTGTGACCTGTAACATACCCGATGGTCTCTTCTTAGTTTTATAAACATTATATTCATTTGTCGTTTCTCCGGTATCTGTGCTATATGATCAGCCCAAGGGGGTCTGCCGTGGTTAATTAGTTTATTTTGTGGGCTTCGTGGTCTTGTGGTTAGTGGTGGTAAACGTTTGGGTGTATAAAGAGTAAGTCACAGCGTGAGACTCGGAAAAAAACTTTTCGTGAAACGAAAAATTCCTAACTAGCTTCTGTGTGTTGTATATTATATGATGATAAAAATATTCAATCTGTTCAGCGTCTGGCAGAAGCCGGTGTGAATTGCCATATTTGTTTAATATTTTAAGTAACATAAACGAACATTCGCCGGTTCGATTTCCACACCAGCCATCTTCTTTACTCATACCACAATATCGCAGCTTTTTCCATCAGACTTTATTTACGTGTTTCGCTTAAATTATGCCATCTTCCTGCTAATAATCGGGTGGAAAACAACTAAGAAGCATAAACGAGGGCAGCAATGTGTGTGTGGTGAGGCACAAGGTCAGAAGACGAGGCACGCTATTTAGCTGTGTAAACTTCAATTTTGGACGTCAACTTGTGACGTCCTCATCGTCCTCTTACTTGGATGAAATTGATGAGGAGCAATCGATTATTCAAAAAGTGATTTTTCAATATATTATTTACAAAAACCCGTATTTTAGTTAAAAATTGAAGTTGCTTTATGAAAATTACACTACAACGGCAGAATATATAGGGAATGATGTGGTCAAAATTTGAATAATTGTTATCCAGTGATTTGGGCCACAACCATCGTCAAAGTTGAAGTTTTTATTTGGATGCCCACAGTTTTCACTCCTTATTGACCATAATGAAGCACCGGTGCTGCAAAAAAGCCGACGTCAATTCGTTCCATTAGTTATTAGTTTTCAACAAACAATTAATATTAATATTTCCGTATATTAGTTATTTATAATATGACATCCCACTCGTAGCACATAGTGTGTTACGCGTAATCCGTTACAAACATATGTCAATGTAATGTTGGTGGCACGACTGGTGTTGTTGTTCGTAGACATTTTCCGGCAATACAGTCAAAGAAACCTGGCGTTGATTCTTTTAAATCTTCGCCAACGTTTCGGCCCTTGTTGGGACCTTCTTCAGGGCTCGATCTAAATCAGCAAATCAAAAATGTTTTCTTTGTCAATGAATAGACAATTTTTGTGTATGAATTTCAAATGTTGACTACAGTAAAAACTAACTAAAAGGGTAGTACGCACCTGATAAGTACTGTGGAAAAAGATAGGCCAAGGAACGGTCAAGAAATGATTTCGCTGTTAAAATTTCTTGAGCGGTCCGCAGCTGGAAAGAAATGAAAATTGTGTAACGCTCGTAACGCCTGCCGGGCAAATCAAATGGAGCTGTCACTTTTCCTTGCGGAAAAATATTCCGTTCAATTATTCCTCAAGGAAAAGTGACATTTCTTCCCATACTAATCAGATGTCAAAATTCCTTTGGTAATTAGAGGGATTTTTTCTGGAGTGCTTTTCTTACCAGGTGCATACAAGACTTAAGCAAACAAGTGATGTTACACGCGTTACTATATATTACAATGCGTTATCAAGTGATGCCCGCCAACTTGATTACTTTAAGGTACACTGGATGAAAATTGGATCCTATATTTTCTGACGCTGTAAAGAAATTTTCATAAAGCTACTTTATTTTTTCACTAAAATACGGATTTCTTCAATAGTATTTTTTCACATTTTATCATAATTCAAAATATGAAATTTCTATTAATTTGAAATTTTGACCATAGATTGTCAATATAAGGGGCTGTTCATAAACCACGTAAACCAAAATTTGGCAATCTCAGACCCACTCACCACCATCCCGCCCCCGTAGACTTTTGTCCATACAAAAATTTTGAAATTTGTATGGAGCGTAGGCTTTAGCCAGACCCACCCACCTCCCCCCCCCCCCCCCCAAAAAGTCTACGTGGTTTATGAACGGTCCCTAAACTGATGATGAAGTGGTGCAATTTTCAGTAAAAAATATTGATAATTGCCAAAGTTACAAAAAATTGAACTTGACGGGTTTTGGGAGGAAAATTCGGCTAGTTTTTTTTGGTACTGGGTACTTGGTGGTCTTGCAGGCGATATGCTAAGCTCATGTATCTGAGAGTTGGCGCGGGCTGCATCAGACGTACTCGTACTAGTGAAGGACGCCGAGCGAAAGTGCTCCATCTACACATTTTTGGCGGAGGAAGTCCTTGGACTAGCGTGTGCTGCCTAGGGTGGGTTAGCTCACTACAATGATTGTGTAATATATGATCATGATGCGAAATACACTGAAATAAATTTTGTTGTTGTTTCCACCGAATCCATGGTAAAATTAAGAACTGTACCAACAATTTTCAACCGAATGCAAAATTCTGTTAATTGTTCTGAAACATTGTCAATATTACCATGCGTGAAGTACCATTGATTAAAAACATTCTTGATATTACTATTTTGACATTGTATTTTTGATCATGTTTATCTAAGACGCGCAACATTCAAGTCTACATGGTCGAAATTACAATGCCCAAATAGTAGAACCAAGAATGTTTTTAGTCAACAGTAATACACGCATGGTAATATTGACAATGTTTCAGTACAATTAACAGAATTTTGCATTCGGTTGAAAATTGTTGGTACAGTTCTTAATTCTACCATGGATTCGGTGGAAACGACAACAAAATTTATTTCAGTGTAGAATCAAGGTGTTACACACAATATGCATTCCTAAGATGGGGTTTCAACATGCTGTGGTGCTAACAGCGCCAAGTACATAACATTGGGATCCTGGAGGAGGCTTTGATAAACGTATCGTATAACTGTTAGTTTGAGTGTTCGACTCTTTGGATGCACTGAATGTTGAATTTTTCGGCTAAGCAGTCAACAAACTCTTTCAACAAATCATTTGGTTAGTTCAACAGACACAGAACGAACAAAGATTTTTCCTCTGAAGATGACAAGAAACATTGCCGAAACGTAAAGAAACGCATACCAGGAACCTAAGTATTATAAAACTTGCATGAACCTAAACTCTTTTTTTTTGCATTTCACACCGTCTTCTGCCAGACGCTGACCAGACTGATTACCATCATATAACAGACAACACACAGAAGCTAGTTAGGAATTTTTTGTTTACGAAAAGTTTATTCAGAGTCTTTCTCCATGATTTACTACATATACACCATAACGTAAACCACCACTAACCGCAAGACCACGAAGCCCACAAAATAAAAAAAATAAACTAATTAACCACGGCAGACCCCCTTGGGCTGATCATATAACACAGATACCGGAGAAACGACAAATGAATATAATGTTTATAAAACTAAGAAGAGACCATCGGGTATGTTACAGGTCACACACGATGCCTTGTTGTTTGCCGTTCGGAAGGATCAACAAAATTATGCTCTGAATATACCTCATTTGATAGAAAATCTTCAAACTTGATTTATTTCAATATTCACCGATAGAATATTTAGAACTAAAGCTTTTCTGAAAGGTTAGACCATAAGCTGAAACCCTATGGAAAAAGATTTTAGGTTCATGCAAGTTCGATAATAGTTAGGTTCCTGGTATGCGTGGCGGGAGGTGTGTCGGTCATAGGGGCGGAAACGAAATCAGCAAGGAAGCATTAGATTGGAACCCAGCATGACATCGCAGCAGAGGCAGATCCAGGAGCTCATGGCGGCGCAGCCCCGACAAGGAAACTAAGCAAGTCGACAGAAGGAGATCTTTCAATTCGGCCCTCTGCACCACCGTGGATGCTCTGGACTGAAAGTAAGTAAGTAATTTGCATAACACCAAAAAGTTTATTTCACTTGTAATCATAGCCAATGTTGCAACGAAACTGTAAGATTTCATACCGAAATATTTGCTAGAAAATCTCATTGACCAGAGGCTCGATATTTCGAGGAACGATTTTCAATTTCGATGAAAAATGTTAAATACGTACAGACTGAAACGACAATCTGAAAATTTTATATGCTTAGTACTTATCAATATTTTTTTATGCAATCGATTCATCACATCTCCATATCGAAAATATGGAAGAAGAGAAAGATGCTGTGAAGAATCAACAGTATATGTTCAAATACTTACCGAAACAATTGGATAGTAGCAAACTTCAAAGCATCCCATTGCAGAAACTTCTATTTTTCGCGTCATAAGTTGATTTATGCAACACTTTATCTACAAAGATATAACGATTTGCTGTAATTGTCTGTTATAAAAAGAAATCCAAATTAAAAATTAAAACTTCACCATTCTTACCAGCTGAAAAGGGTATCCTGCTTTAAGGTGGGAGTGCAGTCTTAAAGCTTCAACTTTGGCTCTAACAAGCTGATTAACCTTTCTCAGCTCTTCACAGAAACTGTGCATCAGAACTAGACTTGCAGAATTAAACAGTAGTGCAAATATTTGAGCTTAAAATATGAAAATATTCTATAAATGAAATAATCAAAATGCCCAGTATGCTTACATATGTACATAGCCGTTCCATAGAGTGTAATAGAATCCACAAACCAGTATGAATTGGCCAACATTTCAAAATGCCATACTGAAACGAACATAACTAGCGACTTGTTGAAAGACAAATGAATTTCATCGTTTAAAAATGACAATTTCGAGTGAATTTTCGTAATACAATGCAAACGATGTATGCTTCCGAGAAGATTCTGTCTTGAACAAATTTTAATTTGACTTCCAACTTCCACCAGGAAAATCGTCTCCAAATGTACGTACAAAATCACTTGGAAATGGCGGAGTTCAATCAAAAGTTTTACTAAGGCTAACTCAAAGTTATAAACACATTTATAATAGTGATCTTCAATAACATTTGTTATTACAAACACGTGTACAATGATCGAAAGAATACCGAGAAACACAACAGAAACCGTCAATACCAAGTATGTTCTTCTGAAACGTTTGAAAATCGCACGCAATAGCATTTCCTCAGTTAATCGAGACATCTGATCGTACAAGTTTTCAATTTGTTCCCATATTTTCGGGAATTTAGTACGACTGATCCACGATTCAATCAAAGCCACCAAATAGACTATGTTATAAGCCGAAAACTTTGCAAAATCGTTCCAAGGCCCGAACAGATTCAACAGACGAGGGATTCTTGAGCTCAAAATCCATGACGAAACTATGATCGACAGGAACAGTTTGAGCCAAAATCTGAGCGATGAGTGGCCATTGCAAAAGCTGTAATCATGACCTAGCCAAGTGAATACGCGTAGAAATGGGAAGAAAAGACTTTGCAAACGGTTCATTTGAAAATGATAATAATGATTGGTTTCTTGTATCGTACTCCAGCTAATACCCTTATGCCTGGTTTAGACGGTGCAAGTGACTTGATTCCAGTCACTTGAAAATGTCCAATTGAATGCGAATTGAAAGTGTAAACACCACCGTTCATCTCACTTGAGCAACTGATTTGACTTGAATGAAAGTTGAACATGTTGAACTTTTCCGTTCAAGTCAAACGAAATCATCTCTCTTGCCCCGTCATGTGAGTTGAATTCAAGTTATCTGTCAAATGAGATGAATTCAATTCAGTTTGCTTACCCACCGCGCGAATTGATCAATGTAAACACTTGCTTCAACTGAAATGCATTCAAGAGCATGCAAGTGCCCGTTCGAGTTGTTTGCTGAGTCTAAACACATCATTCGTTTCGAATGAATATATTTGAGGAGTTGGCAAGTGAAATGCTCGTTTCAGTTGAACCATGTAAACCAGGCATTACATGAATTGTTAATGTTTGAACAAATTTCTGGTTTCAACAGTCATGTACAGGATATTCATCATCATTTGTAAGTTTAAGAATAAATTAGTGATTTCTGCGGCTTGTAAAAGCTAGGTAATGCGTGCCATTAGTAAACTTCATGCTCCTGTTTTGCTCACCATTACTAATTCATATACGGTGATTTATTTGTCAGTTCTTCCAGGTATTCTTTTAGAAATTCCTTCAATTTTTTTTTTCTTTAGAAACTTCCTCAGTGATTCTTTGAAGAATTCCTCCAGGACTTTGGTTTTCAAACATTTCAGCAGGACTTCCTCTCATATCTTGGGAAATTGTACAAGAAATTCTTCCTGATGTATCTCCAGGAAATCCAGGATTACTCCTCTAGGGTGTCTGTTGGAAACCTCTCCAGGGATTTCCTAAGAAACTATTCCTTTAGAAAAATTCTCAAGTTTTTTTTTTCGGCAGTTTTTCTTTGAATTATTTCCAAACGTACTCTAAAAGTTTCTCTTGCAAGTATTTTTGGAGTATCTCAGGAATTTCTTCAGGTATTCCTCCAAGGCTCATTCTAGGAATTTCTCCAGAAATAGCTCCGGAAATTGCTGCCGGGTTTTTACTCCAGAAACCCTTCCAGATTTGTTTTTTTCAAGAATCAGGAATGCCTTAGGAAAACGCTCAGGGGATTTCTTTGGAAATTTCATAACTCCTCCTGTAGTTTTAAGTGTAATTTATGGAAGAACTGCTGAAAAAACTCTGAAGGACTTTTTGGAAGAATCCCAGGAGTTATTTCTGACCGAAGCTTCTGTACGAATTCTTGCAGAAATTTCCCTGAATTTTTAAGGGAAATTTTATGAAAAAAATATTATGGTAAAAATTTAGAATAAATCTTTTGCTGACATTCCTAAATAAATCATTAAAGCGCTGAAAGAGTCTCTGGAGGTATTTTTGAAGCAATCAAAAAGAATCACTGATGGAGTTTTTGAAAAAATTGATTTGATTGATTTGTCTTTATTAGAGAGACTTTCAGCCCTTGGCTGGTTCGTCTCTTTTTTGAAAAAATCCCCAATCTTAATTCTGTAGGAATCTCTGGAGTTATTTTTTAAAGGAATTCCATAGAAGCTCATGCCATTTTAGAAGGAATTTCTGAACAAAATCCTGGAGGAACATCTGAGAAATTTCTTGGAAAACGTTTGGTGGGACTCCAAGAGAATTTATAGAGAAACTTGAACAGATTTTGGAGAATTCCTTCAATAGAGTATCTAGAGATTGTTTGTTTTTTTTTTAATAAATCCTGAAGGAATCCTCATAACAAATTTCCAATGAGTGTAGAAATTCCCAGGAATAAATGTCTAATCCGTGGGAAAACTCCTACAGGTATCCTTGGATGAAATGATAGAGGAAACTGGATAAATATACGGAGGAATGCTGTTGGAATTGCTGAAAGATTTTCTGCATAAATTTCTTCAAGAATCTCTAGAATTCCTGCTAGAATCACTGAAAAAAAAATATGCAAGAACTCATGGAAGAAGTTTTGCAGGATTTCTAGATGAATCTGCAAATAGTCCTGATCAGAGATGGCATAGATACACTGATAAACAGCTCTGCGTACACATCTTCAATAAAATGTGAGCAGCTGAGTGTAGTGTTTCGGCCGTTCGGAATATTGCACTTAACCGCACACGCGTCCGTCTCTGATCGTGGATAGAAATGAACTGCTTTATTCTGTCAACAAGGTATGTTACAACAAAAGGTATGCTTCTCGATATTGCTAAGGTGTATACATAGTTAAGGTATGATATGCTCAAGGTTAATACACATTTAGGAAAACCAAGTAGATTGACACTACATTCCTCTTTTTCTTAAATCTAATCAAGGCTATTAACTTTGTAATCTTTCAAATAAACCGGATGTTTTACTTCTCGTTTTGGACGGGCATTCGATTCATCTCTTGGTGTTGGAAAGTTGTGTGGAATACGGTCTCGGTTTACTTCAGCAGTTCTTGATCGGCTTGAATCGCGGTCGCCGGACGTGGTGTCATCTGTGCTTGATGACGTCTGCTTCGAATGGTCGTATTGGTCCGTGGGGTTCATGATCGCTTCCGGGGTTTCACAAGTGACGTTTCCATCTGAAAAAATCTTTTTAAGGTGAGACACATTTCGATGAATAACCCTCCCGCTTTCTTTTGACTTCAATGTCACATCTGAACCGCTACGAGAAACGACAATGTATTCTTCAGGGTCAAATGGCGTAGACAATTTGTTTTCTTTCTGCATACGCTTTGTTACCACCACATCACCTTCTTGTAGATCATTTGGTTTAGCGAATCGTCGATTATCTGCGTATATGGCTCCTTTCATTTTCTGCAAACAGTCCCGATCTTGAATCTCCTCGAGGATTTTGGTGTCTTTCATCAGCAATCCTGGAAGCTTATCCTTGATCTTCCTCCCAAATATCAGGAGAGAGGGTGCTACGCCGGTTGTGGAATGTGGTGTTGAGTTATGCATGAGAATGAATGATCTCAGATCCCACTGCCAATCGGATCCAGGCGTTTCTTGGCTGATCTTCAATCTTTTTCCAATGGAACGGTTGATTCTCTCTACCTCTCCATTGGCTTGAGGCCAGTAGGGAGTCGTTTTTCTGTGCTCAATGCCAAATTGTTTACAAAAGTCTTGAAGTTCGGTGCTGATAAACTGGGGTCCATTGTCGGTTTTTATTGAATCCGGCATACCAAAACGGCAAAATATTTCGCGCAGTGCCTTAACAGTCATGCATGCCGTAATTTGTCGCATAATGACCACTTCAGTGAAACGACTGAAATAGTCTACAATCACAAGCAAATTGTGGTCAGATGGTAAAGGTCCTACGAAGTCAATTGCAAGGTCCATCCATGCTTTATCTGGCAGTTTTGTTCGGATCATCGGCTCAGGGGGACTCGGTGCTGATACAAGAGTACAATTTTTACACTTCTTCACGTACGATTCGACTTCCCTATCCATTTGGGGCCACCAAACTTTTTGCCGCAACCTTCTCTTCATAACCACTATTCCTGGATGCGACTCATGGGCAATGTCAAGAATTATTGGCTTTAGCTGTGTGGGAATGACCAGTCTGTCGCCTCTCAGAAGAAGGTTTCCAACTCTACATAGTTCCGATCTGAAAGGTTTGAAGTCCTTAGCAATCTCGTCCCATATCCCGGTTTCCAAACATTCTAGGACATTTTGTAGTCCCTTGTCTTTCATAGTTTCTTCTTCGACCTCTTTCACTGATATGGCGTTTGGAATTCCTGCTACCGCTAGTTGTAATATGCAGCCTTCATCTGAACTACTGAAAGGGACTGGGTCCATTATTGACAATCTGGACAGTGAATCAGCCAAATTGTTCGATCCAGGCTGGTAAACTACTTTGAAGTTGTAAGCCTGCAAGCGCAGAACCCAACGTTCGATTCTAGCGCAGGGTTTGGATCTTTCTTTGAACAGAAAAAGAAGAGGTTTGCAGTCGGTCACCAGTTGGAATCTTTTGCCCAGCAGATATAGCTGAAACTTGTCGACCGCCCAAACCAATGAGAGGGCCTCTTTTTCTGTTTGGAAATATTTTTGCTCGACGTCAGTAAGGGCTTTGCTGGCAAATGATATTATTCGTCTGTGCCCGTCGGAGCTTTGCTGCAGCAAAACAGCTCCCAGACCTGTGGGACTTGCATCGGTCATCACAATGCAGAGATCCTTAGGATCATAATAACCGAGAAAATCCGTTTCGGTTACCGCTTTCTTGATCCCTTCAAACGCATCGGAATGTTGCGATTTCCAAGCAAATTTTTCACCCGTACGTAATAGTTGTCGCAATGGTTCTGTCTTGTCGGCCAGAGAAGGTATAAATCGACCCACATATGTGATTAGCCCCAGGAAACTACGTAGCTCCGACAAATTCCTCGGAGCTCTGAATGCTTTGATGGCTTCGATCCTGTTCTCTGTTGGGCGAATACCGGTATTGGACAACTCGTGGCCAACAAACTCTATTTTAGGAACATTATACAAACATTTTTCTTCGTTCAGCAAAATTCCGTATTCCTTTAGACGAGCCAAAAGAGCATGTAGCCTTTCATCATGCTCCTTTTGAGTACGCCCTGTAACCATTACATCGTCCAAATAAACGACCACACCATCCAAACCCGCCACGATGGACTCCATCACCTTTTGGAATAATTCCGGCGCGCAACTGATGCCAAACATTAGCCTTTTGTATCTAAACAGAAAGAAAATCTCCTCTTATGAAATTGAACACGATTATCGTAAAAAAAGAACAAAACTGAAGAATACATTTTAATTTTCTCTTTTGCGTCGGTCTTCAGATATGCTTTACCTGTACAGTCCTTGCTTAGCTATGAAAGTTGTTATCTCCCTTGAACGCTCAGAAATCTCTACCTGGTGATACGCCTCACGAATGTCCAGTTTTGAGAACCGTACTGCTCCATGAATGCTACCGAAAAGTTCTTCAACTATCGCTAACGGATGCGTCTCTCGAATAACCGCTTGGTTCGCGCGCCGCATGTCTACGCAAAGGCGAATCTCCCCATTGTCCTTCAAAACAGGAACAATTGGTGATACCCAAGCTGAAGGCTGATGGACACGCTCGATTATGTCTCGGTCGAGGAGGTATTGAAGCTTCGCTGCAACCTTATCTTCTACAGCGAACGGAGCTCGACGGTATGGTTGTTAGACAGGTTTGACGTCGGGGTTAACGGGGATTTCTACGAGTACACCTTTGATCTTGGGAAACATTGTCGGAGTCTCTTGCAGCGATCCAACATTATAGCCTATCTTCAGCACTTTGAGCTTTTTAGCCGTTTCATCACCAAGATGGCTTTGCGTTCCATTTTCAGCAATGTAGAATGTCGCATCCACCTTGTTATCGACTGCTTCTATTTCTGCTACGAACATTCCAATCATACGCAGGGGAGAATCTGAACCGTAGGCTTTGAATGACCGATCCACGTCAGGGCTGTAGACCAGTTTAGCTCCGCACCTTTGTAGCGTTGCCCAAGTATGAAGATCGATAATATTTGCCGCTGCTCCAGAGTCGATTGTCATTATGGTCTCAATGCCGCCCACTTTGAATCGGAATACATTTCCTCCCATAACGAAACAAATCTCTTGATCCTGTCCCATAATTTCGTTATTTCCAAAGGAATTTCGCTTCTCAAAGGATTCCTCTACCGTCTTGATGCGTTTTGTTGGAGCCAGGTCTTGTATTGGTTCATCGTTAACCCTCTTTGTGCACCATTTAGCGAAATGACCGAATGTTCGACACTTGATGCATTGCGCATCACGAGCGATACAAGCTGAACTGCCCTTGCGATGTCCTCGACGGCCACACGCAAAACAAATTCTGTTGTCGGTATTTTGGCGATATCTTCCAGGTGTTACGAATGGTTGCTGATTGTCGGGGTTGCTCCAATTACGTATCACTTCTGGTCTGTATCCGGGTTGGTCGTAGGTGTTGCGCCGACGAAATTGTCCTGACTGATTGAAGGCGCGCTGTGAGGTTGTCTGGAACGATGTTCTCGAAGGCTGAAAGGGCTGTCGATTTATCTTATTCACGATCGACGAAGACCTGCCGACCCCCTCTTTTGCAGCCAGTTCCTTGCATTGTTGTTCGACATCTTCTATTGTTTTACCTATAGCCACCACTTCATCAAGAGACCGATCTTTCTCTAGGATTTTCTTTCGAAGTGCTGAAGAAAGACATTTCTCAGCTATTTGATCGATAATCATGCTTTCCATGACCGAACTTCCATCCTGATCAAAATCACACCGATTTGCTTGTACACGCAGCTTCATGACGAAATCTCCGAAGCGCTCTCCTTGCTGCTGAGAAATCTGGCGGAATACGTGTCTTTCATACGTGCGCCGGCGACATGGCTGGAAATGGGAATCTAACTGTTGGACGGCCACGTCGTAGAATGGTGGATCAGGAGACACATGCGGAACGTCATGAATTCCGGGCAGGTTATCGAAAATGTCCTGAAGGTCGGGTCCTCCCAGGTGCAAGAGCTGATTTCGTTTCTCTCGTTGGCCAGTGATTCCACTGGCGGCCAAGTAGTACTCCAGGCTCCGCTTCCACTTACGCCACTCCGTTGCCAGCTGGGATTGATCCACCTTGGTGTCGAACTGTTTAACCGGTCTGAACGATTCCATATCTATAAGATGATTTTTTTTTAACAATTATCTCCCCAATTATATTTGATTCCCTTTTATTTAGTCTTCGATAGTGCATTATTCCAATATCAGCGTAAAATGCCTATTTTTTTTCTTTTCGGTATTGGTTTGCCATATATACCTGTTTATCATTAGTATCAATTTTAACGTAACCAAATTTTAGAGAAAAAAATCAAACAGTTCTCGTTTTTATTTAATCCATAGAAAAAAAAGTTTTTTTTTATTTTAATGATCCTAACCCTTTTTTTTAACTCCGTAAATTACTTGTGTATCAATCACTCTTTATGTATTTTTAAATAAATTGCTTCCCCACTATGCTTGACCTGAAAATCGAAATCATTGTTATTAAGAATTTTAGGAACCTTACCATTTCCTTTCAACTTGTTATTTCCCATTATATCTGAAATACGGGTAATTTGGGAAATTAAGATTTGAAGGTTGAAATAAATTTTGACTAGAACTCAAACACAAACAGATGGGTAGATAGCACTGCTCATTTCACCTTAATCATTGCAACTTTTCATCATTTGAGAATCCGGCTCTCAGCCCATGACTCAACACCAACACCACACTAAGACATTTGCTTTTAAACCTGGTGAATCCGGATCGCGTCCCATTTCACTCTGATGATTTCAACTATTCATAATTTGAGAATCCGGCGCTCGGCCCATGACTCAATACTATTCCTACGAATGCTAACCCTGATAAAAAAAGATCATAGAGATACAATAGAATGTCTTGTTACAACACGCTGCAATGAATGGTATTTACCAATAATTCATTTGTTTAAAACGATAGAGTACCAAAAGACCCTATGGTTTTCCACCACAGCATGTAATGTAAATGTCACTTTAACAATAAAAAATGGGGGTTGTTATGTTAAGTTAACTATTATTCAATTTATGGTGATTTTATTGGGATTTTTTTTTATCAGGGCAGCAATTAGATTCTGAACCTGGTGAATCCGGATCTCGTCCCATTTCACCTTAACTGATGCAATAATCGAACAACAATTCATAATTTGAGAATCCGGCTCTCGGCCCATGACTCAAAACCATTCAAAGTTCTCTCATTTTTCTATTGGCGGTTGAAGGTAGAGGTTATGTCGTGAAAATTAGGAAGTTTGAAAGGGAAATACCAGTTCCCCATCAGTTTAATCATAAATTTTTTTTGGTACATTTATCGATAAAATGATTTTTTTCTACCCCGATCCCACATTAAATTTTATCTGGAACGACTCAATCACTAAAGTACGAAATGTGATTTCACAAAACTTAACCTCACTTTAGGAGGCCAATTACCTTCTGAATAATTGCACCAAAATCTTCCATTTTCGATTTTTTTACGCCATATGAATAAATATTGTTGTGGACTTACCCTGCCAGCATTGGCTTACGTTATCAGATCCGTAATTTGTAAATACGGATTATCCATCGTATTTCTCTAGTAGTGTTGTATAACAGATGCTGTCGATGGTTGTAATTTCACCATGTACCCTTTCCCAAATTCATCAACTCAAATAACTTTTCTATCAATATGATTTTGATTTCTATTCCATCTATCTTTCATAATAGTTTAATACACATGCACTTGAAGTTGCTAAAAGCCATCAATATTTTCACATGCATCTATCTTTCCCCAACTTCTTTCTGGCATTAATAGCAATATTCATCGTTTCTTCTCCACTTTCAATAATTTCCAATGACGCCATTTTATTTTTTTCCGCCACTCAAAACAACAATCCAAGCACCAACAATCATCGTGGAATCCAGTTCACCAACACTAACACGAGCCCAAATAGCTTTCTTTTCATTTCATTACCGTTTGTAGTAAAGCTTTTCCGCAACCACTACCACTGTTTTTCTTTTGGTGTACGTGACGACCTAACACAGAATATACCTTTTTTGAACCAATACTAGCACTTGGTAATACAATCTAAGTAATACATTACCCTGTTTATTTGAAAACGTTCACCAACACCATCACGCTTCTCATTTTCTATACAAACTTGATGCCTCTCTTTCTCTCCCCATGTTCCAATGAACGAAGACGCCATTTTATTTTTCTTGCAAACCAACCACATGTTTCACGCCATTTTCTGCTATCACACTCTTGGCATCATTTCATGCATCAAAACCACGCTTTCCAGAATAATGCACTTCGAAGACTATTTTTCCTTTTAAATTCTTTTGCACTATCCCACCTACCGCTTTTCCTTTTCACTTGACAAGTTTCTTTTGACCCAAAACTTCCACAAAACTGATCAAATCAACCTCGAAATCAACAGCTTCCGGGTTTCCACCCTTTTACCACAGCTACCGCGACGAAATTGTTCGGAATTTTCCTCGTCTGCCAATGTAGTGTTTCGGCCGTTCGGAATATTGCACTTAACCGCACACGCGTCCGTCTCGGGCCGCCGTAGTTGCTCCGCCGCGAAACTCTCCGAAACAAGTGTCACTTGACGGCTCGTGTTGGTATTAGTGTGGTAGGCGAAGCCGGCCGTGATTTTAGGCTGCGCCCTTAGACGTCAGTTGATATTCCGCTAGCAAATTCGTCAACGGTTTTTTTTTTGTCAGA
>NC_085137.1:254897722-254932971 GCF_035046485.1 Aedes albopictus | reverse complement strand
GACAACCGCGGTTCGATCCGACCAGTTTGCCACCGGATCAGGTGAGTGCTGACAACAAAAAAATTACACTTTCGCTTTTTCTACAACTTATTTCTTTTCGCAGGTTTCGGTTGACGTTGAGATTGGATCCTCCGTAATGCTCGCATACGGTGCTATTCTGAGGAATTTTATTCATCTGAAGGAGAACATCTTTGGCGAGGATCAATCCTTTACGGACATGGAAAACTCAAATTCAAAATCCAGTACGGCCGGTCGCAGCGGAACCACTGCCAAATCGACAAGCTCCAAGGACGATCCGAACAAATCGGTTTCGGAGACGAGCTGTAACGCTGACGAGAAACCGAAACGGTTTGATCCTCGGCTTTACCGGCCGCTGGAGGTAATAGTGAATGTTACAATACATGATCTGCAGGCGCACGTGATTAAAAATTGCAACGAGAACGATCCCCCATGTCCGGTGGTTCTGATCGAGAGACTAGGGTTTGAGATGAAGAAACGGTTCCACGAAACGGAGCTCCAGGTTCTAGTGAGTCCATCGTTCCTGATTTCATCGGACAATTCGATAAGGCCATCGAAGGATAAGCATCTGAAGCAAGGACACTTACTGCTGTCCGCTGTGCAGGTTCGAGGGCATGCCATGTTCAGCAACGAAGGTCGTCAGCTAGATGAGGAAACTTTGGAATATGCTTGGCTACTGGAGGTCCAACTTGGGAAGCTATCTGGTAAAATGACCTTGCCTCAGTTGTGCAATGTGGTAACGGGTTTGGAGACCTTGGCCTTCCTCACCATGGATTCGGAAAACGAACTCAAATCGCCGAAAACAATTCGATATTGCCATCATGGGATCCCTACCAACGTGTGCCCTCATACCAAGGAAGATGCCAAATATCGCTGCCCTTCGACCGAGGATATCAAGTATCGAATGACCCGAGTGGCCATCGACGCGGTAGATTTCTATCTCATCGAAAACGGCACAGCAATGCACACATGGATCTCCCCCATCCGGATTGCCACCTGCAACCTCCACGGCCAACAGGTAAAATCTGGCGTCACGGGATTAATTCCGACCATTCTCCTGCGACAGTTTGTTTCAACCGGGGGGCACTTCAGTCATAGCAACGGAAACTCCCACAGTAACACCAATACAACCGGGAGCAACCGATCGGCCAAGATCCGTCACCAAAACTCCCTAAAGCACGAATCAGACCCGAAGGATGACACGAACCCGCTCTACAAACGGGCCGACGACCCGCCCAGCACCAAACCGAAACCAAAGATGTCCGAATCACACCAGCAACAGCAAATGCCATCGTACCACGGCCACCGGCGCGATTCCAAAGAGGACCAGTATGGGTCGCTGCCGAACCGGAGGAGCCACGAGTCGGACCACTTCCGGCGCGAGAAGGAGGAAATTTACGCCTCGATCCACTCGACCAACCGGAACAGCCAGAAGGACATGGACTCGACGGAACCGTGGCTCGAGGTGGGCTGCCTGTCGCTGGGACCGATCATTATCGAAGCGGCCTCAGCGCTACCCATTCCGGAGCACTGCCTGCATTTGGTGCAGCACAAGTAAGTGATTGTTCTAGGCACTCCCCTGAACTTATTTGGTACCTAACTCTTAGGGTCGATTTTTTCACCTTCGTTTAGGTTTACTATGGGTAAACCAACGAGTTAGCGGAGGTAAAATAATTGGCGCTTAAATTTTTAAGGACAATTAAATGTTTTCTTGTATTTAAGCATTTCTACAAGTTCACGAAATTTCGAATTGTTTTAGAATTTCTCTCATTTTTACAAATCACTCTTTCTGGGACTGTTATAAAAAACCGGAATTTTTCCTTGAATTCCACGCGGGTTTGTAGACGAGTTTTCAGAGATAGTAGACTTGTCCATATCAAAATTGGAAAAACATGTGGAGCGTACACTTTGGCCAGAACAAAACCTCCCTCTCCCACCCCACAAAAATCTACGTGGTTTATGAACGGCTTCTTTTGATTTTTCAAAGGATTGATATAAGAATTTAGCTAGACAACAGGGTGTCCATCCATCCGGGAAATACGAGAAAACCGGGAAAACCCCGGGAATTCGAAACCACCGGGAAAAACACGGGAAATTGTAAAAGGCACCGGGAAAAATCTTTATGGTGTCTATCTGTACTTCATAAGTGTCAAGCAAGTTCTGAATAGAATGATAGCAACATTAACAGAGTTGCCGGTTGAATATGTTTTTTAGAAAGGCAGCCTCTCAGGAATTTTAGTAGTTTCTGTTGGATCTTGATAAATTCATGTAAAAAAAATCAGAATATACTGCTTAGGCGAAATTTTCAGATTTCTGCAAGATTTCACGATGGACTTTTTGAGTTTTGTTAGGAAAATCGGAATTCCTGGCGAACTCAGTAAACCTGCAGAGGTTACTTACGGCGAAGAGATTTTCACGTTTGAAAAAAAAATGTGTCAGTTTCTGGAGGGATTCCGGTGACATTCTTAGTGGAACTCTTCATATATTTCTGCCAGATCCCTTAAATTTAATCCCTTTGGCAGAAGTCAAGGAGAAAATTCTTGAAAAACAGTGATATTGCACTTGTCTAGGGTCGTGAGTTCAAATCTCACCTGAGCTGTGGATTTTTTTCCCAATTTAACCAATAATTTACCCATCTGTTCATATCGCCCCCTTAATGCTAGAACTAGGTAACTCGTTTTGGAAAGTGCAGATAAAAATTTCTGGTAAAACTTATCCTGGCAAACTCTTTGTTGGTCTTAAAAGTTGAATTAATATGTGTTTTCAGATTTTCAATTGGCAAACTTGTGTTTATTGTGGTGTACGTTCAGATATAAACAAATTACTTGCGATTTCGCAAAACCAGTTACCTAGTTCTAGCATTAAGGGGTTGATAATATGTACGTTGAGTTATTTGAAATTCATAACTGACCACACTGATTGGTATTACCGAAAATTTGCACTTTGATTGAGTAGTGATATTGTGCCTATCCGCTTCTGTACAGAATTTTGGAGAAGCTTTAAGTAAAATTCAAATAAAATTCTGAAGAGTAAGTACAACACTGTAAATTACAGCGAATTTAAAAAAACTGCTCATGAAAGACTCTCTGATGGGATCTCATAAAAATTACCTACAGATTTCCTTAGTATAGTATGTAGTAAAATCCACAGAAGAATCTTCTATGGAATCTGTGAAGAAATAGCATAGCATAGCATAGCCGACCGTACACATCCTGGGGTGGCTGTCGATAGAGACTTTTAATGCGCTAGAAAAGTTGCCTGGGACTTGACAAACCTTTCATTTAACGAACTCTCGACACCTGGCCAGGTCCTTACGATCAGCGGAGATGGGGAGGAAATGTTGATTAGATATCTACTCAGAATATGTCCAAGAACTTGGCCCACTTCATAGATATCTGGAGTTGGAAATTGGATAGGGTAAATGGGGTACTTTCCTTGGCGAAAAAGCGTTATGAGAAATTGTTAAGGTACCCCGGGGCAAGTGAGAATTCGGGGCAAGTGAGACCTACAGCTATATTTTTTTTTATTTTTTAGTTTTAAGGCAAACATTCTTCATAGAAAACATAGGTATCACACCAACGGATACCTTGAATGCAAAAATTGCTATTGTTCTCACCATAAAGAGACCATTTATGTTATTGTTGATCATATATAATTTTCAATTCACTAAGTGAGATTAACGTACTCTACTACATTCGTCGATTAAAAATAACAAAACAAATAAAGTAAAACTTTTTCGGTTTCAGGATAATCTTTGGAGTGCTTGCAAATAATTTTAAGCGAAAAAGCTGTAATTTATTTTTATTTATTACCTTTAGTTAACTGCTCTCACTTGCTCCAGTGCATTTCAGCATCTGGGGCAAGTGAGACCTATGAGAGTAAACAAACACAACTTCATAGTTTGATCTCGCTTTTTTCTGCCTAAGTCGAAATTTACACAAAAGCGAAGTAAAAATCGACGTCTCAAGTGAACAATCGTTGAATTACACTTAACTACTTCTATTCTGATGATGAAGCTGTTGTTTAAAATGGTAAAGTCTTGGGTAGAACCGAAATCATATATTTTTCATATTTTTCCAAATTCTATTATTTTTTTTTGAATTTTTGCTGCATAATAAGTTTTTCTGAATATTAAGAAACCAGTCCTAGAGTATGAAAAAATTAGTAAACGACTTATTCAAAGCTTACGATTTAAAAATCTTTATTTAATGATCGTAAAATTATGTGAGGGTAAACATAACATCTGTAAATCTTGAAAAATCTTTTGGCGAGTTTCATCAACTACGTAATATGAAAAGCAAGTTTGGAAATCTTTCGGCATTTAACCTTAGGGCGCTTTTTGTATAAATAAAATCAATTTGTTTTGTACGAGCTGCTAGAGTTTTATCATTTTTTTCTCAGTGATTCGTTATTATATGTGTTACGTAATTTATGCACGATACCACAAAATATTTCCAACATAAATCGCTAAACATAGTTATTCGCATACTATATCTATAATTTATGCTACATAACATATATGCGGCAACTTTATTAAGCAATTTGTACAAACATTCCGAATAGGTCCCACTTGCCCCGTGATACGGTGTAAATGAAGATGTGCTCCACTTTTCATCATATGCATAATATACAGAGTTTAAAAATTTTGAAATAGTTTCAATGCCCGTTAATAAGAAGAAATATACCAACAATGTCTTTCAGAACCATTGGAATTATAAAATTATTTATGTTTAGAATTTTTTGGCTTGACAAACCCAAACTAGCATTTTTTTTAGGTCCCACTTGCCCCGCGGTACCTTATGGTTTAATCATTTACCTGGTTACCCCTGAAAAAGTAAACATTGGCATTAAGCAAGTCGCGCAAATTTCATAGGTAGTATAGCCCTAGACCACAGTTATGAGGATTGCCTCCTTCCTGTCGGATACCAAAAACAAAGATTGGAGACTTATTTCTGACTTCTCGACAAGACTGACGCAATCATCCAACAGTCGAGAGTTGTTCTAGTCTCGTCCTTGCGACTGCTGAGGAATATGAAAGGATGATTAGTTAGACACCTAAGAAAGATGCAGAAAGTTCTACAACCTCTCAGGCCTAGGTGTCAAGGGAATATGGGTGTTGTTCTAGGTGTTGTTAGTGGGAGGGTACTCCAAAGGATGCGGTTGGGCAACGTTCAGGCACACCATTATTAGACTGCTTATTTTTTTTCAATCCATTTATTTGGAAGGCTCATGCGTGCCTAGCACTTAACGGAGCCAAACTACATTATTGTAAGAATACTGTACGCGGGATTTACAAAACACGAAACTTGAGCGCCGGAGGAGGAAACCCGAATTCGAATCGAAAGACGGAATAAAAATGTAGAAAAGCACTCGATTTTGCGGACTGTAGTTTTATTTATTCCTTTCTCTACAATGGCTGCGCTTAAACTAACAAAATTCTTCCTGTCGTTTTTGGCCGTCAACTATGCTTGAACGGAGACGGATGTTGTTGACGTTCACTAGCTTGAAATCGATGAGGGGAAGGACAGAACTAGTTCCAATCGATGAGGGGAAGGATAGACGCGCGAACAAATACTATTTTTACAACTAAAAACTAACACAATTAACTTTTACGCGCTGTCTTCTTCGGACGTAGCATCTCCGTTGATGTCGAACCCGCAGCAGCAAACTGGGCACGACGTTCGGTCGCTTCTTGTTTGTTGACCGCTTCTATCACTGAGGTTGTCCATTTGATCAATTCAGCCTGGGCCTTTTCTTGTCTTTTCCGTTGTTCTTCCGCTTCGTCCCGTATCTTTCTTTGCTGTTCCATTTCTTGATGTACCGAAACGCCTGCATTCGTTTGTTGTATAGCTTCCTCCGAGATGATTTCCTCCTCGATGATAACAACATCATCCGACAGTGCTGCAGTACCCGATTCCACGATTCCAGCATAGGAAACTGGCTGCTGTTTCTTCTTCTGCTTCGGCGTTTTCGTTTTCCGCATTGGACAATTTGCTTTGAAATGTCCCTCCTTGTTGCACAAAAAACACTTCTCCTTCAGCCCGTCGTAGAACACTCGTACTTTCCATGTCATCACTTCCAAATAGGGAGGAATCTCTTTCCCGATCTCTAATTTCACATACACTCCACGAACACCGGTGTATAGGTGGTCGAGGCCCAGACCGGCGGGGAATTTTTCATGGACAACTTTTCCCACTTTTCCGTACTCAGAAAGAGCTGAAACCAGAACGTCGTCATGTACCTCCGGAGGAAGATCGAACAGCCGGGTGTAAACAACATTGCTGCCCGCAACAGAGACATCCACTTCTATTATTCTTCCATCAGTATAATGGAATTTTATTGCTCTTATATTCCGGCCTAATGTTTCTTTCATCGCTTCCCGTGATTTGTATTTCACACAAAGCGATCTTTGCGGTGGAAATTTATACACAACTTCCATCTGCAAAACATCCGTGTGTATCCGCTTTGTAAACTCCGCAATTTCCATCCACGACGGCGGCAAAGACCCCGTGGGGAACCGAAACTGTAACGTGTTTGAAAACACTTCCATTGCATACGAGCTATATTGTGGCTACCGAAACTGTGTGAACTGAACAATCAAACGCAGCACCAAACAAAGGGCGCCTGCTATTTATCACTCCGACGGAGAGCTCACTGCCGATGCGTGTGATGCAGAGTACAGCACAAAAGCAACTGATTAGACTGCTTAGTTATCTGCCCGATACGTCCTGGTTTCCTCGTCATTGGCATTTAATTGAATTACTTGATTTTTCGGTTGAGAATCTGAAATATTGGATAATATTAACATGTCGGCTGTTCGGGTCCGTATGAAGTTGATCATCAATATTAACTTCTTTTCCCGATCAGCGTAGATAGCTGAGTAGTGTCGGTAGCGGTTGTCTCAATTGGCTAAGAATTACACTACGGACCACCTGTTCCGGGGGTAAAAGTCCACTAAACAGGGAACCCCAATCCAAGGTGTCAGGCGACCCGTGCTGATGGATGAATGATTGAGGGGGTTTAAAATATGCTCGATCTTTAACGGAGCCCGTAACGTAGGTAGATCGCCTTTATGTGTTGCGTTATGGTTCAAGATCTACCAAACCGAACCCTAGTGACATCCGGTTTGTGAAGTTGGGGTAATGTGTTTTGGTAATAAGGATTCATGGTACAAAGTCCTCAGACAGTGACAGTTTCTAAAATTGCATTTATTCTGCCTTGCTGATAGTTAAAGAATCGGACTTTGCCCACCCGAGACCAGGCTTTCCAAATGTACAGCCTTCTCGCAACAGCCCGCGCAAGGCTGAATCGATACTCTCTTATGTGTGCAGACCATCTCTCGTTACCGTGTGCAACACCATCAGTGAGAAATGTATCGCCAACAGCACGCACACGCATGAGCGAAAGATGTATTGAAACAGCAGCTGCTTCGGCTGCTTGCCTGACAGTTGCATACTCGATTCGTATCGAGCCGAGTGGGAAACGTCGTGAGTATTGTTGGCCGCATGGCGATGACAATCTTCGGCTAACCAAGCTGGCTGTCGCATAAAGGGTGTCATAGGCTGTCACGGGAGCACATGGCTTAACGCTAAAAGTTATTCACAAAATATGTGCTCAATAAATATTTTTTTTACAAACATAATATGCCTTTCACAAGATGCCCCAGGGGCGGAAAGAAGTTTGTGCCAGCGTTTTTCAAAATTGTAATCTGGCTAAAATATACCACTGTTGTGAGATTAAACTTTCACAACTCTTCAATATAAAAGAAAACATGGCTGTGCATTTCACATGCCAATAAGAAATAATGCTATGCAAAATACTCTACTAGAACAAGACTTACAAGTACATATTCTCTATTTTAAAAAATACATAGTACTTTAAATGCGTCGAAAATTTTGAGCGTGGGATATACCACGATACTTGACACGTTCAACAGAAGTAAAATGCTCGGGCCGAGCGCAGCGATTTTCGTCACTTCGTGTCCAGCCAACGAGAGACGGTTTGGGCTAGAGCCGAGGTTATCATCGGCGAACGAACGCACAGCGAAAGCAGACTATGTGAGCAGTTCCCGACAGTGATGTTGTAGGTCGTATGAGTTTTATTCTGTGGGCTGTCATGAACCATGCATTCACAAGGCTGTCATGGGAATAAGAGTGTGACAGCCATCGAAATGCTATCATGATGCGGTACTTTTAGGAAGCCTGCCCGAGACTACACTTGATGTTAGGAAAACAAACATGCTTTACGTATCTAATTGCGTACTAACCTATCAAGGACTGTTAAGTTCTGGTAATTCAAGGACTCACGTGCATTCTTATTGCAGAAAACATTCTCTAATTTGACAGAGTTTTGCAACTAGCCTAAAGTCCCGGGTTTTTCTTTGTTGTCCTGGGACTAAACTAGAAGCAAGACATGGATGGGGCTAGAGTTCCGATGCATGGATAAATAACAGTACCACCGTTTTGTTTTTCTCAGAATTCAAATAGATTGTGTTTGATTAGGGGCGCTCTTTCACTGGGATTTAAATCTCTATGATAACGGGACCTTTTTATCGCAATCTATTTCTTGCACCTCTGGGATAACAAAACAGGAACTGTACAGAAATAGATGCTTCATTGCCTCTTAATGACAATGGAGTAGTACGACATGCACTAAATACTAAGGATACGGGTAATGCCACAAAAGATCTAAATACTGGTCGCAGTGGCTCACCCGAACAGAAAAAAAATATTAACATTGACGTCGAATAAGCTACATATTAGTGATACGCTCGCCACAGTTATATATTTTTACAATAATATTTGTATTATAGGTACAATAAATTTACCTGAATTCTGCTGAAATAAAACGTTGATTAGCAGCAAAATTGAAACAAAAATATTACATAAACATCAAAAAAGTGCATCAAACTTTGGTCTTGGAGTATTTGTAAACTACTGCCTGATTACTTAAGGCAGGAAAATTTCCAGATAAAAATTTGATTTGGTAGATCTTACGCCGCAACGCACTATTCTAAGGTGATCTACCCACGTTACGGGAATCTATAGAATCTGTGAAGAAATGTTTCAAAATGTTACTTCCTGGAAGGATCACTCGGATTCCCGGAAGAGTATACAATAGAATCCCTGATATGTTTACGGCAATATTAGCCAAACGAAGCATTTCAAAAGAAGTTGTAGGTACAACTTTCATGTTTTTTTTTGCGGAGCCCATGGAGTACTTCCTAAAGGAAGAAATGTTGAATGTCCTCAAGATATTGTTTAATATTGTAGAAGAACTCGAAAGTTTTACTTCAAAATTCGGATAAAATCGGTGTCAAAAGATTTTGGATTCAGCAAGTTAATTGTTTAAAATGACGATGGAAGCAGAACAAAAAGTTAGATGGAGATTTTTACAAAATGTAGCAAATAATTGATACATTAGTTTCTAAAGACCAGGTTTACCAAAAATGTTTCGATATTTTTCTACCGAATTTTTTATTATATTCAACAAAAATTTCGTGAAAAAATCAGACACAGTGACATCAGTTTCAATAATATTTTCAATAGATTCCATTTCCTTGTTATAGAAAGGACCTTTTCAACTAACTCTAATCCTAAATTTCGTGTAAGAAGGGGAAATGAACACCAGTGATTGTAGAGTTAGTAAGCTTTTTTAAATCATAATTTATGAAATCAGGAAATCTATAAGATTCGTATCAAGTTATAGACCAAATTAAAACTGTATATAAAAATACACTGAGGAACGTTCTACTACAACAATAATTTGCGTTCGTACATACTCGGGAAGTTAGTCCATACCCGGGAAAAAATCCGGGAATCGGAAAACTGAATTTGAATGGACACCCTGTAGACAACTACTTGTTTGAGTTTCTAGATATCCGCCGTGAATTACACTCAGTAGCAAAAAAAAAGCCGAGCCGAATTTTTCTCCCAAAATCCGTCATATTCAATCTGCTGCAACTTTGGCAATTATCAATATTTTTGGCTGAAAATTTTACCACTTCATCATCAATATATTGATCATGTATGGACAAAATTTCAAATTGATATAAATTATATATTTTGAGTTACAAAAACTTATATGAAAAAATCCATTTTTGGACATATTTTTTTCAAAAATCCGTATTTCAGTGAAAAATTTAAGTAGCTTCATGAAAATTTGACTGCAGCGTCTATAAATATAGGAAATGTTGTGGTCAAAATTTGAAATGTTTTCATTCATCGGTTTGGGCCACAGAAATCGTCAAAGTTGAAGTACCAATATGCTGCCTATGATCGCATAACTGTCCCATATGAATAGGAAACCCAGCAAATATGGGACTGATATGCGATCATGGGCAGTATGGGTGCCTACAGTTTTTACTCCATATTGACCATGCTGAATCACCGGTGCAGAAAAAAAGCCGAGGTCAATTCGTGCCATTAATGTTTAGATCTAAGTTTTAACAAACAATCCATCTTGTATGACATATTTTTATAAATTTTTGTGTGGACTGCTAGTTATCTATGACATTCTACACGTAACACATAGTGCGTTACGCGTTACACGTAATGCGTTACAAATATAAATATGTTAGTGAATATACAAGTAGTTTGTATAATTTACAAATTTTGGCAACTGTAAAAACATTATCATAAGCAAACATGTGACGTTACATGCCTTACTATATCATTCTTTGTGGCTCTAAATTATACCCCTCAACTTATTTGCTTATAATAATGTTTTTACAGTAACCAAAATTTTTACATTATACAAACTACTTGTATATTCACTAACATATGTATATTTGTAACGCATTACGTGTAACGCGTAACGCAATATGTGTTACGTGTAGAAGGTCATAGATAACTAACAGATCACACTAAAATTTATAAAAATATGTCATACAAGATGGATTGTTTGTTAAAACTTTGATCTAAACATTAATGGCACGAATTGACCTCGGCTTTTTTTCTGCACCGGTGTTTCAGCATGGTCAATATGGAGTAAAAACTGTAGGCACCCATATTGGTACTTCATCTTTGACGATTTCGGTGGCCCAAACCGTTGGATGAAAACATTTCAAATTTTGACCACAACATTTCCTATATTTACTGACGCTGCAGTCAAATTTTCATGAAACTACTTAAGTTTTTCACTGAAATACGGATTTTTGAAAAAAATATGTCCAAAAAGGGATTTTTTCATATAAATTTTTATAACTCAAAATATATAATTTATATCAATTTGAAATTTTGTCCATATATGATCAATATATTGATGATGAAGTGGTAAAATTTTCAGCCAAAAATATTGATAATTGCCAAAGTTGCAGCAGATTGAACATGACGGATTTTGGGAGAAAAAATCGGCTCGGCTTTTTTTTTGCTACTGAGTGTAGTCTACAACTTATTTACGCCTTCTGGAATTATACCTTTATAACTTATTCCTATCTCAACTTCCAGTTACTTGAAACTACACGACGAGCGAAACAAAAAACTGTGGTTCCTGTGGGCCAACACCAGCGATCCGATACGTTGTGGTTGTGTCGGCGGGTGCGCCTTCTTTGGATCTAATCGGAACGGAGCGCGATTTTTCAAACCGTCTGCTCAAGATCTCCAAGACTTCATCAACATTGCTCGCTATCACATTCACCCGAACCCCCGTGAGTATGGCTTCGGTCAAAGTTTGCTCCACGAGGATCAGCTGGTGTTTCACACGCCGCCCTACAGTATGCAACCGGTGTCGCTGCAGGAGTGCTACGACTACGTTGGAAAGCCGAATCTACGGACAACGCGCCACTGCCCGACGGATTCCAAATCTCCGCTGCCGCCGAAGCACGAAGCCTTCATGGCGCCGAAGCAGTGTGATGTGTCACCCAATAGCACGATGATTCGAAGCGGCGGCAGTGGTGACAAGTCCGGAAAATCCTCGTTGGAAAGGGTGAAGGAAAAGGATTGCGGCGGGTCGCCACTTAGTGCCGATCGAAGCAGGGGAAGACGTTTCTCGTACACCAGTGGAAGGTAAGTGCGATATAAGTGGGACTCAAAAAATCTTGACCATCTTACTAAATTTTTACATTAATTTGTAGACAAAACACCATATCCCATGACGTTCCATACTACCGTTTGCTCGAGTCCAGTCCGAAAACGAACAATCCCAAAATATGTACCTCCATGCGACAGGATTCGGAGTCCCGTCTGCTCACGCCAAAGGCCATCAAAGTGCAGGCGCCGAAAACAAGCGCTTCCGATTCGCGTCTCACAATGGAGTACTTCCAGGGAGACGACGCGGTCAGTGTTTCAGAGGAACCCACGGAACTGTCTCACTCGGCACCTCAGCCGCACCCACTGGAGTCGGACTCAGAGCATTCGTTGAGCCCCAAAGTGCCACCGGAGGAAGTCATCATACGAGATGTCCAACGGACGGTATCGCTTACATCGGAAAATCCTTCCGAGGCGTTCTTTTCCGCCGATGAAGACCTGCACGCTTCACGCAGTTCCAGCCTGAAGGCTACCGACCTTTCGACGGTTATTCCAAAGAAGCGATTCGCTTCCGATCTCAGTATCGTGGGGCCTAACGAAATGGAAGGGAAACTGTCGACACATCGTAGTGACTACGAGATTCACACTCCCGAGCATCGCAGCCTTCCGATGAGGCCTCAATCAACGGCAGAACTGG
Source organism: Aedes albopictus (assembly GCF_035046485.1). NCBI lineage: Eukaryota > Metazoa > Arthropoda > Insecta > Diptera > Culicidae > Aedes > Aedes albopictus. The sequence continues at coordinate 254,920,290 of NC_085137.1, read as the reverse complement.
TAAGTAGTTCACTGGGTATTATTGAATGCATGAACTATGTTGAACCAGATAAACCTGTAGTATCAAAAGTTGGACTTTGCATGAATTTTCATAGTTCGAACTAGTAGAAAAATCTTAGCTCAAGAGCAAGTTGATTAATAGACAATATTTTCTTATTTCTACGCCTACGTCCCACTAAATAAAAACGCAATCATTGAACAATCACGTAATATCCGTTCAATGACAAAAAAATCGCCTCTATGTTATCACGCCATGCAAAATCCATTCGAAACGATCAATTCAACTTCCAAATATCAATCAACCAATCAATCATTGATCGCCCGCCTCAAGAACGACGAGGAACGTCGGATTCACGGGCTCGCTACACCTCTGCGCAAGTTCAGTAATATCTCCCCAAGGCCCGAGTTCCGGCATTTCAAACCGGTTTACGACGTGAGTAGCATTACTAGTCAGTTTCTGTGTGTAGTGGCGCTTGTGTTCCATAAACTCTTTATTGTTGCTCTCCATTATCGACATTGTTTCCGTTTCGTTTGATTCAGTTTCAAGTTACACATTCTGTTTATATAACCCATGTTGTGTACAAAAAGTTTTCGCTTTGAGTTCTAACAAAAATGACCGAAGTCAGTCGTCTAGTGAGCAAAATCTCTCGTATTGGGCATAACCTTTCTACTTAGCTAAGGTTCGTATAAACCGTTCGCGTGCGTATCATATCTATGCATCGCTTATGTCGCTTGGAAACTGTGTAACATCAACATCTGTACAAAATAGCTTCTGCTGCTGATATCTATCTATATCTATATCTATATATATATATATAAAAATGCAGTGGCATACGTGGGACCGCGCATAACTTGCAAACGGATGGTCCGATTTGGGTCGTCTAAGTTTTGTTCTGTTAGTTTTCACCCAAGGAAGGTTTATGAGACAAAAAACATGCAAAAATTTAAAGATTTTTGAAAATCGGGTTTTTGTGCAATTGAACGGGGACTTGGACTTGACTAGGGACTTGAAACGTCAAAAAACGCAGTAGGCAAGACAAAGTTTGCCGGGGTCAGCTAGTTATATTATATATTGCGTTATGACGCCTTGTTCAGAGCTGTACTGCCGTGAATCGCATATATGTCCTATTTGCATAGGAAATCCAGCAAAAATGGCACGGATATGCGATTCAAGGCTGTGTAGTTCCGATTATTTCCGAGGATCAACACGGTTTTGTGAGAGATAAATCAAAAACGACCAATCTTATGGTTTTCGTGACGAATTTGAGGCAAAACATGGAGAAAACAGGTGGACGCAATTTACATTGATTTCGCCAAAGCGTTCGATAAAGTACCGCATAATGTGTTAATGGCAAAGCTACAAAAAATGGGACTCCCTAGTTGGATGATTGTCTGGCTGCGTCCGTATTTAACTGATCGTTGTGCTTCAGTTAGAATCCATGGCTGTGCATCAGATCGTTTTAATATTCCGTCCGGAGTGCCTCAAGAAAGCCATCTGGGGCCACTACTTTTTGTGCTTTACATAAACGACCTGTGCGATCTGATTGAATCCGATAAATTGTTATTCGCCGATGATGTGAAAATCTTCAGACATATCGCTTCGCAACTGGATTGCTGTGCACTTCAGCGTGATCTTGATAAGCTGCTACAGCGGTGCCGCCTCAACGGAATGGAAGTTAACGCAAAGAAGTGCAAAATCATATCGTTCTCCAGATCGAATTCACCCTGCAGTTTCGATTATTCTATGTCAGCACAGGCTTTGGAGCGAGTGACTATGATCAAGGATTTGGGTATTATGATCGACAGTAAAGTACACTTCAACGAGCACATCGGTACTACCACATCGAAGGCCTTCGCATTACTAGGATATCTACGTAGGATCACTGCATCTTTCAATGATATTTATGCTCTCAAGTCACTATACTGTGCCATTGTTCGTACTGTGTTGGAGTATGCAGTGCAAGTCTGGGCACCATATCATCGGGTTCAGGTTGATCGAATCGAGCGAGTACAACGATCTTTCATTCGCTACGCTTAGAGAAGGCTACCCTGGAACGACCGAGTTAGGCTTCCGCCTTATGAAAGCCGCTGCAAGCTCATAGGGCTCAGTACTCTGAGCTTCAGGAGGATTTTTTTTGCAAACTCTATTCTGTTTCGACCTAATCACGAATCGGATCAACTGCAACAACCTACTGCAGCAAGTGAACTTCTGTGCTCCCAGTAGAACTCTACGTCACCGTGCTTTGCTTCACATTCCATTCCATCGTACAGCGTATGGTAGTAATAGCCCTCTGATCTCGTGCTGCCGACTTTTCAACAACGCGACCACTTCTTTTGATTTTAATATTTTAAAGACAACTTTTAAACATAGGTTAAGGACATTAGAATAAGATACAGTCTGTGCAACCCATTAAATGTTGAAGGCGGTGAATAATAAATAAAATGATGGAACATTTATTAGATAGTAAGCTTTACGACCGACACTTAGTTAATGATAAAACCAACAAGCAATAAATTTTCAAACAAACTTGAATTTAAAACAGACCATGTACATATGCGATTGTTTGGTGGAGGCAGTACTCCAAGAAGATGTCAGACGTCTTTCAGTACTTTCGATGCCCTTAATTCGATCACGGAATGAGAAACTGTCACCTGGAGGCAATGTGTGAGATGCGATGAACGGCACCAGACAGCGGAGTACATTCTACCAGCAAGAGGCGACACTATTGCCAACGCGGACCGCTCGCAAATCCGCTGTGGCAACTGCAGCCAAAACCATACTGTGAACTACAAGGGATGCCCTGTCCGCCTTAAGTATCTGCTGGATTTAAAGGCCAAGAGGAGAACGAGACCGAACCCGAGGAACAGTTCAGTGAAGGTTTCAACGGTGCCTGAGTCACTTGCTGGGCCGTGCTGTCGAATCTTTCGTATTCTGAAGTCGTCCAGGGAAATCCTCAGCCCGGATCGTCTAACAATGTTTACACCGTTGAGGAGTTCATGTGCCTCGCTAATGAGCTCTTCACTAATCTTTAGAATTGCCAATCGAACAAACTGGGCCCTGTAGCATAATCGGGCTAATAATATTAGCTACAAGTTACAAGTTACAAGTACTAATATTACAAGTGCTAATAATTTGTGTTGCATAAAGGCTCAATTTTCCACTAATATTATTAGCACTTGTAATATTAGTTACCATGAAAATACAAGTTGTTTTGGTTCATTTACCTGTCAAAATTCATCCGACAGTTCACTATTAATTTGAAATGGCAGTTGATGTTTGTTTATATTGTCAGATTTCTTGAAACGTAAACACCGCGCGGTCGTTGAAATGTTTCAAAAAGGGGCTTTGCACAAAAGTTCACGCGGTCTATCGTTTTCGAAAGGAACAGCCGCACCGCCGGAAACGCCGCAATGTTATTTCCCATAAGAATGAAGTAAACAGGGAGTGAAAACCGCGGCTGTACCTTTCGGAAGCGATAGGCCGCGTGCACTTTTGTGCAAATCCCTCAATATTCTGCATTTTCCGCGTAACATCCGGAAATAACTTCATTTATTCCGAAGTTTTGCATTCTTTATACGATAGATGAAGAAAAACATGTGCTGTTTGGATAATTTTCGGCCGCTCTGACGAAATGTTTTTTTTACAAAGTATGGCCACAGACAAACAGACGTAACACTTGCAAAATTTCCATCGACCACGCTTTCAACGATCATTTTAAATTTTCATAGTTGTAGCTTTCACAACCAGAGGCGCACGCATCGTTTTTCTATGCGTTTGACGTTTCACACTAGCGCTTTCTGTTGATGATATTGCACAACACAGTGATTCGTGCAACTTTTCCACCAGGTGATGGTAGTGTGAACTGGGCGATGGATTTCCACGACAATCGTTCAAGGTGTTACGTCTGTTTGTCTGTGGTATGGCACTGCAAGTACCTAGATTTTTAGTAAAATGTCTCAAAGATTTAATAGTACTGGTTGAAAAACAATGTATAAAGATTTAGCAACATGTATTATGCTTCTTGCTAAAATCCGAAGTGATCTGGGATACAAAAAATGAGCTTTTACCTACTTTTATATGTCGCCTCAACTCGATTCGAATTAGTGTATGTATATTGTAGCTCTTGATTAGCTTAATGATGCGCAATACATACAAGCAATTGATTCAAATTTATTTCGCATCTGCAACTTTACCTGTGCTTATGCAGTGACCATAATATATAACTTTACCAAGAACCTCCAATCAAAGATGGGTATTGTAGAAACTTTGGAGAACTTGAGAGACTCAGCAAAAATTATATTTTGGATGCAAAGTGTACATCAACGTAATTTTCTCTTCAATGAGTTTCGAATACATACTGCCAAATTTAATCGTCGAAAACTGGAATTAAGGTAGACATGTTAGATAAATAATATCTTTTGAGTTCATCAGAATGGTAAATCGATATATTCAAAACTAAATATGACTTCTGTAATACTTTAAATCTAACTTGTAAATTATTTTACAAGACCTTTGAGACTTGTAATCAAAAGTACAAGTCATAGCTAATATTTTATACTTGTAGTTTGTTTATGCAACATACACTTGTAAATTCTACTAATAATATTAGTCCAACCGACTTGTAGTATTGGACTTGTAACTTGTACTTGTAGTATTTTTATGCAACAGAAAAATATAAGTTACAAGCTACAAGACTAATATTATTAGTAAAATTTTCATTATGCTACAGGCCCCTGGTGAAACATCGATCTGGGCCCTGTAGCATAATCAGGCTAATAATATTAGCTACAAGTTACAAGTTACAAGTACTAATATTACAAGTGCTAATAATTTGTGTTGCATAAAGTCTCAATTTTCCACTAATATTATTAGCACTTGTAATATTAGTGACCATGAAAATACAAGTTGTTTTGGTTCATTTACCTGTCAAAATTCATCCGACAGTTCACTATTAATTTGAAATGGCAGTTGATGTTTGTTTATATTCTGCATTTTCCGCGTAACAGCCGGAAATAACTTCATTTATTCCGAAGTTTTGCATTCTTTATACGATAGATGAAGAAAAGAAGAAGAAAAGAAAGATGAAACATCGATCTGGGCCCTGTAGCATAATCAGGCTAATAATATTAGCTACAAGTTACAAGTTACAAGTACTAATATTACAAGTGCTAATAATTTGTGTTGCATAAAGTCTCAATTTTCCACTAATATTATTAGCACTTGTAATATTAGTGACCATGAAAATACAAGTTGTTTTGGTTCATTTACCTGTCAAAATTCATCCGACAGTTCACTATTAATTTGAAATGGCAGTTGATGTTTGTTTATATTCTGCATTTTCCGCGTAACAGCCGGAAATAACTTCATTTATTCCGAAGTTTTGCATTCTTTATACGATAGATGAAGAAAAGCATGTGCTGTTTAAATAATTTTCGGCCGCTTCGACGAAATATTTTTTTACAAAGTATGGCACTGCAAGTACCTAGATTTTTAGTAAAATGTCCCAAAGATTTAATAGTACTGGTTGAAAAACAATGTATAAAGATTTAGCAACATGTATTATGCTTCTTGGTAAAATCCGAAGTGATCTGGGATGCAAAAATTGAGCTTTTACCTACTTTTATATGTCGATTCGAGTTAGTGTATGTATATTGTAGCTTTTGATTAGCTTAATGATGCGCAATACAAGCAATTGATTCAAATTTATTTCGCATCTGCAACTTTACTTGTGCTTATGAAGTGACCATAATACATAACTTTACCAAGAACCTCCAATCAAAGATGGGTATAGTAGAAACTTTGGAGAACTTGAGAGACTCAGCAGAAATTATATTTTGGATACAAAGTGTACATCAACGCAATTTTCTCTTCAATGAGTTTCGAATACATACTGCCAAATCTAATCGTCGAAAACTGGAATTAAGGTTGACATGTTAGATAAATAATATCTTTTGAGTTCATCAAAATGGTAAATCGAAATATTCAAAACTAAATATGACTTCTGCAATACTTTAAATCTAACTTGTAAATTATTTTACAAGACCTTTGAGACTTGTAATCAAAAGTACAAGTCATAGCTAATATTTTATACTTGTAGTTTGTTTATGCAACATACACTTGTAAATTCTACTTATAATATTAGTCCAACCGACTTGTAGTATTGGACTTGTAACTTGTACTTGTAGTATTTTTATGCAACAGAAAATTATAAATTACAAGCTCCAAGACTAATATTATTAGTAAAATTTTCATTATGCTACAGGCCCCTGGTGTGCTTGCTTGGCGTTTCGAGCTGGCGTGTTGAGATACCGAAGCAATCAATTGATATTCAAATATGAATCGGCTGACTACAGGAACCTTTTCATTCCACTGCACCGTCACTACTTGAAGAATCATGTTTCTTTATTTCATATTCGGTCTAGGTATATAGCAACGATGAACGGTATCAGGTATCAGAAGGCCGGCTCCAGAGGCACGTTATCCTCCATTTGGGACATTTGTGCCATCGCCAAAATAACAGCCTATTTCATCATCTACCTGAGGGAAAAGGAAGGAAAAAGGATTTGGATAGGGATGGGGACAGGTAGGGAAATAGGAAGAATACCCTGGAAGAGGGTACTAACGCACAAGCGTACCACAATGGGTTCAAACAGCGCCCTAAAAAGGGCACTGTAATTACGCATAAAGCGAAAGAGAGCCTATAGCCCTTTACCACAGCGGGTTAAGAACAACAGAATATCCTGAAGATTCAGGTTTCTGAAGTCAGTTTCACTTAATAAGTGTTTACCGAATACTCGGAAACGCAGTTGCGCGAAAACTGGACAGTTACATATCAAATGATACGAAGTTCCATAATCGGATTCACAGCTATCACAGGCAAATGAATCAGCTTGCTGAATATTCGCCATGTGATAGCTGAGTCGGCAGTGGCCAGTCAATGCTTTGACCAGCATGCTGCAATTCTGCTTAGACAGATTAGTTAGATACTTCGCCACCCGTAGAGATGGCTCAGCACTATACAATTTGGTTTGACGACATGACTCCAAACTATTCCAATATTGTCTGTGTTGAGTGACAGCCCAGGTGTGAATCTGAAGCTTAATCCAACACTTCGATATCGGAATAGCTGGTTCAGGGCCAATGAAGTCATGTGATGCTCCAGAGCGAGCTAGCTCATCAGCCAATTCATTTCCAGCGATGGAAGAATGACCAGGTACCCATAGAAGGTGAACAGCGTTTGCTGAATTCAGCTCCTCGATTTGAGTTCGACAAGCGATAACTATCTTCGACCTAGAGTTGGCCGAAGCAAGTGCTTTAATAGCAGCCTGGCTATCTGAACAGAAGTACCGTCAAGGCGCCATTCACCGTGGGGGCTCCATTCACCGTGTGCCTTCGAATATTTTTTCATTATTTCCATATTATGATTGAATGATATGACAATTTCCCTTAAATTTCAACAATACAACACTAATGTATTGTTACCATGTCAAAACGCTCATTAGAAACATTTAAAAGTATCATTTTGACACTAAAGTGTGTTTAAATGAAGCGGGTTTCTGCTCGTTCACTTCATTCATAGTGAAAAAACGAAAACTGTGCTAAGGTGATTTAAGCGATAAACTAAATGTAGTAACGTTTTTATTCCACCAAGAAGCAATTAAATTCACATATTAGGTATGTATTTTGCATTACCGAAGTAAGTTTAACAAGAAAGTACGATTACTCGTACTTTTTAATTGAAACAAAAAGGCACGGTGAATGGATACCCTAAAAATCAATGGTCTCCATTCACCGTGCCCCATATTGTCCCATATATCTAGAAAAAATCGAAAATTTGAACAATCGTTTTAATTTTAACCTATAATGAAGGCAATTAAAAGCGGCACCAACAATGTTTATAAGACTAGTGTCAAATGACAGCCCTTATTTGCCCCGAATCGTCTTAGATCCACTGTGAATGGTGCCTTGACGGTATATTACTTTGCCCATTACGTGCTGCTGAAGTGCTGATTGCACTCCGCACATAAGAGCAAAGATTTCGGCCTGAAAAACGGTGCAGTGTCTACCAAGTGAATAAGACTGATACAGCCTTAGCTCACGAGAATAAACACCAGCACCTGCTCGACCTTCGAGAAGGGAGCCGTCAGTGTAACATACGATGCCGTCTGAAATACTTCTTTCCAGATAACCAGATGTCCACTCTTCCCGGGAAGGGAATTGGCTTCTTTAGTGGTGTTGAGATAATTCCATATTCTGAATCTGCATGCCAAACTGAGCCGAAATCCAAATTTTCTTCAATTTTGGTGCCCGGGAACCTATTTAAAAATCAATTTGAAATTTGTATGGGAGCGATTTGTCGAATCACCCCTCGTCGCATTTTGTACTGAGCGGAGCTGTCAAGCAGTTGCCCAGCTGTCAAAATGTGATTTCAAAAAATCTCTTTGAAATTGATTTTAGATACCAAAATAAAGTTTTAAAAATCTGAAAAAAATCAGAGCGGCTCAGAAAAAGGTGCTCTTTTGTTTAAAAATAAAAAATCATTGAATTTTTCTTAATTTAAAAATCCAATTTCGTGGAGAATGTCCGATATGGAAAATTACAAGCAATTGTAAGATCACTTGGAGCAAGGACGATTTTGTCCCAATTCACCAAAAGTGGAAACAACGAGGTGTGTGTTGATGTGCGGTTCACAGGAGTTTCCTCTAGTAGACCGAGTACCCGTAACCGGTAAGTGCAAGAAAGGGCTTCTTGTTTGAGATGAATGTGTAGTGGGGCAACGTCAAAGAGAACTTCTAGCGCTGCCGTAGGAATTGAAGAGAACGCTCCAGACATCGCCATTAAGCACATCCTTTGGAGATGGCCTAATTTTGATTGGACCGTTCTCACTTCACCCTTTTGCCACCACACAAGACATCCATAAGCCAATATTGGCCGAACCACAGTTGTGTAAATCCATTTGATATATTTGGGTTTTAGACCCCAAGTTGTACCAAAAGTACGCCGGCATTGCCCGAAGGCCATACAAGCTTTCTTGATTCTGAACTCAATGTGAGGTGTCCAGGAAAGTTTGGAATCAAGAATGACTCCAACGTACTTTACCTGTTCAGTCACATCGATTTCAGAATCAAAAAGACGCAAAGGTCGAACGCCATTACGGTTTTGCCTTTCCGTGAAAAGAACAATAGATGTTTTACTCGGATTAACCGAAAGGCCATATTGGCGACACCAACCCTTAACTACCTGAAGGGCGTTTTGCATCAGGTCGAAAAGGGTGCTGATGCACATACCAACTAACAATGTTAGGTAGTCGTCGGCAAAACCATAAGTAGGAAAACCGCTATTATTGAGTTGCCTCAATAGCGTATCTGCTACGAGATTCCACAAAAGCGGTGATAAGACTCCCCCTTGGGGGCATCCACAAACACTAAATTTCCTAATCCCTGCTAGACGCAATGTCGAGAAGAGATATCGGTTTTTGAGCATTTGGTGAATCCAATTGGAAATCATTGGAGATATACCATGACTCCGTGCGGCTTCCAATATGGCATCGAAAGGCACGTTGTCAAAGGCACCCTCGATATCTAAGAAAACACCCAAACAAGATTGCTTTTGAGCGAATGCTTTCTCGATATCGTAAACAACCTTGTGTAGAAGAGTCACAGTGGACTTACCAGATTGGTAGGCATGTTGGTTCACATGAAGAGGCACGTTGGCCAGATGAACATCACGGATGTGATGATCCACAATGCGTTCTAAGCATTTCAGAAGAAAAGAGGTCAAACTGATAGGTCTGAAACTCTTTGCTTCTTCATACGACGCACGACCCACTTTCGGAATAAACTTTACAGTAATATCCCTCCAGGATTTGGGAATATACCCTGTAGCAAAACTGCAAACAAGTTGTTTTTTTCAATACATGTTTGAAATAATCAAATCCCTTCTGAAGCTAAATAGGATAAATCCCATCTGCTCCAGGAGATTTGAAAGGAGCAAAGCTATTAAGAGCCCACTCAATCGATTCTATAGTTACAATACTCCGAGCCGAAGCTAAAGAATCATAACTACAAGAAAAGACATCAGGATCATCCGAAGATGTAATATCCACACATCCAGGGAAGTGTGTGCTGAATAAGCATTCCAAAACTTCCTCATCAGAGGAAGTCAGATCGCCATTTGGCAAACGAAGTTCGTTCACCCGGAAATCCTTAGATTTCGCAAGGATTTTGTTTAACCGACTGACTCCACTCAAGCTGGAAACATTTGTACAAAGGTTTTTCCAGCCGGATCGTTCAGCAGACCGGAGAGCTTTCCTGTAGGCCTTGCGAGCCGACCCGAAAGCCTCCGAACCAGCCGAACGTCGTCTGTTCCAACTCTTTCTACATTGTTTCCTGAGTTTCGCCAAATCAGAGTTCCACCAAGGGGTTCCTCTTGTGATCTTCACAGACCGTAGAGGGCATGCTTCTTCAAAAGCTTCCATGATGAAGGTCGTTGTAGTATCAACGGCATCATCTAAATCACTTGGAGTGTCAATGGATGGTGAATATCCATGAAATTTGGCTGCAACCAAATCAGTATAAAGATCCCAGTTTGTTGACCGAGGACTCCTGAAACGCAATGTTTGCGAAGTAACATTTAAATGTTCAAAAAAGATATAGCGATGATCAGATAAAGATTCTTCATCTGACACATGCCAATTGGTCAGCTCGTGACTAATTCTGCTAGAGTAAAGCGTTATATCTAACACTTCCTCTCTAGCAGATACCATGAAGGTTGGGCGGTTGCCTATGTTAAGTAATGCAAGATCTGTACTACTTAAGTACTCCATCAAACTGGAGCCTCTCAAGTTAATGTCTGAGCTGCCCCAGATTAGGGTATGTGTACCATTCCTTGGCCTAATTTGCAAGCCGCCTTGACAATTTTGACCATAACTCATGAATTAATAGCACTAGAAATAATATGTTGACTCTATTACACACTCTAGGCAATGCATGTTTCTCCAATTGGAAGTAAACTTACGTAAATATTCAAGAATTTACTTAATTAAGCTGAAAAGATTCGATGCGATGGTATGCAACGTTGGTCTATGGTACAAAAATTGGCCTATTAGTGGATACAACGTTGGCCTATTGCTTTCCATGCACTAGAACCACTTATTATCTTATTTTTCCAATATTTCTGCTGAAGTATTATCTCTGTTTGTTCACCAATCTTACTTTTAAATAACATTTTCGGAGCCAAATTTTCAAAAAACTATAAATAAATCACTTTAACTAAAGTTCTTTCTTAATCTAGTAACGAAAACAACGCAAACCTATTATTGTGTTATATTTTTACAGTCACCGTACACAAAAGCTTTCTTCCTGTTCGTTCTTTCTGGTTCTTACGCAAGAAATGTTGTTGACGCCTTTTTATCGTTGTTTTTGACGTCACTTTACTGATGGGCCAAGATTTGGGTACATAGTGAAAAAAATGTCCTCAATATTCGGCCCACATTCAATTTGTAAAATAGTTATTATTCGTTGAAAACAAATACACAAGTTCAAAATAGCGTCTTTAACCGTCGCATCAAATGTTCAGTTATTGAAAAGTCAATTCGAAATGTTCCAGAATCATGCCATTTATGATCATGTGTATAGACTACCCACTAAGCCGAAGAATCATGGCGTCTACAAAAGTTAAACAAAGTGGCATTTTCATTCAATTTCAATGCTCCAAAGTGCTAAAATTGAAACGAAATGTTACAGTTGTTTGGCGCATAGCTTTTCCGATATCCAGTTATGCGTGTTTGTTTGAGTTTTTGGTTTACATTGAGATAGGCCGAACGAGGGGGCTATGCCAACGAAGCATCCCGATACCCTATATGGTGAGCATTAGCATCACTGCCAACAATTAGCGGAAGGCCTTTTGAAGTACAGTATGCGATGATTTGTTTGAAAGCATCCGTAGGGGATGGTTCATCATGCGGTAAATACACAGAACAATAGACGTATTTCCTGTTGAGGTTTCCAACAGATACATCAATTGTGATAGCACATACATCTCTGGTGGTTAGTTCAGAGATGAGTGTAGCAACTATAAATCGGTATCGATTGGAAAACGCCAAAGGCGAGGATACACAGAATGCACTGTGTAAATCGCATAATGCGAAACCATATAAGTGAAAGTTTAAACTAATTAGCAACATCTTCATAATCCCGCCCTTATTTAGCCTCAAGTGAGACTAAAGAAGGGCAGCTGATTGTCTCGGAGAAACACAAGGTCCACTGCACCATTGCTCCGGTTAGCGCAGTAAGGGCTACATACTGTGGAGGGCGCCCTGGTACTCCACAGGCTCCGTTAGCGGTTAGGTTTTTATAAGACCCCCCCCCCCCCGCCATTCATTCCTAGGTACGGTAAGCATAAAGCCGCATCACACCATGAATTAGGAGTCACCTGTTGGTGGATTCTTACCACCGGAACAGGCGGTCCGTAGTGTTATTCTTAGCCAATTGAGACAATCGCTACCGACACTACACAGCTATCTAGGCTGATCGAGAAAAGAAGTTAATATTGATGATCAACTTCATACGGGCTCGAACAGCCGACTTGCTTGGCGTTTCGAGCTGGAGTGTTGTGATACCGAAGCAATCAATTGATATTCAAATATGAATCGGCTGACTACAGGAACCTTTTCATTCCACTGCACCGTCACTACTTGAAGAATCATGTTTCTTTATTTCATATTCGGTCTAGGTATTATGCCTCTCAAGAAAAATCAGAATATAGCGATTATCTGCCTCTGGCTTCTGATATTAGCGCGACAGTCACTAATCATAACAGCGTCACCAGATTTAAAAGTATATAATTCCACTATATGGGATTTGACAGCAAGAACACTCATTCCACTGAGCTACTCTTGCCGTTCGTCACAAATACATTTAAAAACATCTGCCACTTCGCGAAACCCACGTGCTTTTGTTTTTGGCGGGAACACTTTTTCTTTTGTTTTGCCTTGCGACTGTCATGCGGCGGTATGCCTGCGAGCGTACGACCGCCGCAGGACTCTAATAAAAGATAAGCGCGACTGTAAGCTACTTCCTGGTAGCGAATCACGGGACAGTGGTTTACCTGGAGGGAGAAGGGCCAAATGTAAGCTACTTCCTGGTAGCGAATCACGGGACAGTGGTTTACCTGGAGGGAGAAGGGCCAAATGTAAGCTACTTCCTGGTAGCGAATCACGGGACAGTGGTTTACCTGGAGGGAGAAGGGCCAAATGTAAGCTACTTCCTGGTAGCGAATCACGGGACAGTGGTTTACCTGCTCTGTTTCAGGGTAGTTACGTGGTTGCGGGGGAGGAGCACCAGATTCGGCTCCAACAGGCTCCCAATACACGTGCACTAATCAGGGGGCAGACGCAGGTAGGATGATTTTGTCCACAGCTAATCACCTTCACCCGGGTTCACTTCAACCTACTTCTCAAACTGGTATTTCACGCAATTCACTAATAACACGCTTTATATTACTGTTATTTGATTTATTACTATTATTAACTAGTTTAACAAAGAGTTTTACAATTCAATTTAGTTTCCTACGCGTTGCGAAAATTTCACTTCTAGGTCGCGTCACAGTTTTTTCACTTCTGATCAAAAAATTCAAATTCAGCCCACGCTTGCTGCGATTGCGGCTGGGTCGTTGCTACGGCAACGACGGCAGCCCGCTCACGTGGCAACGACGGTTGGCTCGACGTCGGGCGCCTGCGGTGCCCGAGTAAAAATGTATGCTTGGCTACTTTTTTTCGCAACATTCTCCGGGCCAGAAGACGAACTGATGGGTTGCAGCAACACAACCTTGCTGACGGGTCGCTTGTACCGTGACTTCGCAGTTCGTATCTCAACAGTTCTTATTTTTCCGTCCGGGCCACGGTAGGTTTTCTCTACCACGCCCTTTGGCCAGTTACCACGATGTAGAGTCTCGTCCACCAGCATCACAATGTCACCAACCTTGTACTCGTGATACCTCCTGTTGTCCGGCCATTTGCGACTCCGGATGAGCTCCGGGCGATATGCGGCCACCCACTTGCGCCAGAAACGATCCGCATAGATCTGGGAATGCTTGTAGGCGGCACGACAGTCCAGGTCCCGTTCGTCAAAATCGTGGTCAAACTGGATCACGTTGTTCCGTCCGAGTAGCAGCATGTTCGGTGTTAACGGTTCAGGATCCAGGGGGTCGTCCGCAACGTGCGTCAACGGCCGATTGTTGACAGTGTTCATCGCCTCGCACAATGCCGTCCGGAGCACCAAGTCCGTAGGGTGTCGGTCTCGCAGCATTGCACCAAGTGCAGTTTTGACGGAGCGGACTAATCGCTCCCAGCATCCCCCGAAATGTGGAGCACCGGGGGGTATAAACTTCCACTGTACTCCTCTAACGCTCAACGACTCCTCAATCTGCGGCTGGTCCAGTGACTTTACGAGCGTCCTCAGTTCCTGGTCGGCACCGGTGAAGTTGGTACCGTTGTCGGTCATGATGCACTGCGGCAGTCCACGGACAGACATGAAACAGCGTATTGCCATTAGGCAGCTGTTCGTATCGAGCGATGGCACCACTTCCAGGTGTACTGCTCTCGACGTCATGCAGGTAAACAGCACAACCCACCTTTTCTCCACGCGCCGGCCGACCTTTACAGAAAGCGGCCCGAAGTAATCGATGCCAGTACAGGTGAACGGATACACGTGCGGGGTTGTTCGTGCCGGCGGCAGGATTCCCATCTGCGGAACGGTTGGCTTCGCTCTCAGCTCTCGGCACTTCACACAGGACATCGTGTACTTCTTCACCTGCGAACGGATCTTCAGTATCCGGTGGCGCTCCTTGACGTTGTTGATGACGGTTTCCAGGCCTTGATGTGCGTTGGCAATGTGATACATCCGGATCAGCAGCGTACAGAACGGATGGCCGTCGGGAAGGATCACCGGGTTGTTCACCTCGAACGGCTTGCTGTCATCTTGGACACGACCTCGCATCCGAATGATTCCATCGTGGAGAAACGGGGAGTATGTTTTCAGACGACTGCTACTTTTCACGTAGCCTGACATCTTTAAGCTACGCAGCTCGGATTCGAAGGTCTCCGATTGTACTTTCCTGTACCACTCTTTTCTTGCTTCATCCATGTCACGAACATTGATCGTCAACCGATCAGGCTTTTCTCGTTTCGGCAAAACTAACAGTCTTCTCATTTTCAGGTAGTACGCAGTTGACCTGATCAGCCGGTTGAAATCCGAGAACCTGGCGATGTCGGGTAGATCGATCAAGTTTTCTTTGAACGCCGCACAGCATAGCGGTCCGGTCACATCTTTGACGGTTATTTCGGAGTGGAAGCTCGTGAACTCTTCGGAGGACATTTCCAACGATTCGTCGACCGGCCAGGTAGAGCTATCCCGGTAGAGGAAGTCTGGGCCACGCAGCCATTCCTGCATGCTGCCAATCTTCGAATACTTCGTTGCCAAATCCGCCACGTTGAGCTGCGACGGAACCCAGTGCCAGAACTGCACTCCGTGACCATTCTCCTTAATCTTCATTACGCGTGCGCCGACATAGGCCGTCAACTTCTGATCCGACTTCAACCAACACAAACAGATCTTCGAATCGGTCCAGAAGTACAGCCGGGTAATGTCGATCATGATCTCCGTTTGAAGAACGCTTATCATCTGGCTTGCCAGGACGCATCCTTGTAGCTCTAGTCGCGGCACAGTCTGCGACTTCAGGGGTGCTACTCTTGATTTCGCGTACACCAGCGCAACATGTGATCTTTCCTTTCGGCGGTGGACCATGTAAATCACGCAGGCATAAGCTTTGTCACTCGCGTCGCAGAAAGCGTGTAGTTCAACATCACTAAAGGATGGCACCGCCGGATGGTAGTACCGCGGTAGTCGAATTTCTCCCAGTCTTGCAGTTTCGTTCAGCCATTCCATCCATCTCGGCACCAGACCATCAGGAATCTCATCGTCCCATCCCGACTGCAGTCGCCACAGCTCTTGAAAGATGATCTTCAGCTGAATCGTGATCGGACTGAGCAAGCACAGTGGATCGAAGATACCCATCATGAATTTCAGCAGTTGCCGCTTCGTGGGCACGGCTTCAGCTGTCCGGAATCGCTGATCCAGTTTTGGGAAGTCTAGCGGGAAGACGAATTCGTCGGACTGCAGGTCCCACTCGATTCCGAGGACACGAACGTCGCTCTCCTTGTCCGCGACGATTTCCGGATCGAGAGATGCCAACACGGCACGGGAGTTTGACGAGAACTTCATTAGCTTGAATCCGCCTTGATCGTGCACCTTAATGACACGCTGAACCAGTTCGATGGCTTCTTGTTCAGTGTCCGCGCAGTCGAAGTAGTCGTCGACATAGTGCTGCTTCACGACAGCTCGCTCGACGCCGGGGTGCTTTTCTTCTAGCTCCTTCGCATTGAAGTTCTTGATGAACTGTGCCATCGACGGAGACGACACTGCGCCGAATATCATCACCTGCATAACGTACTCGTTAGGAGGGTCCGTGCGATTCATGCCACGCCAAAGAAATCGCTGGGAGTCCTGATCTTCTCTGCGGATGAGGACTTGATGGAACATTTCCCGTATGTCCGCAACGAAGGCAATCTTCTTCATTCGGGCCCGTATCAGTACCGCGATCAGCGGAGGGACGAAATCCGGACCCTTCAGTAGCAGATCGTTCAGGGAAAATCCGTGCGACTTTGCCTTGGCGTCCATCACCAAGCGGAACTTCTCATCAGTCGCCACGCTGAAATGCGGCAGGTACCAGGTGTTCGGAGTTTCAGTTAGCTCATCAGGTTCCAATTCCCTAGCGTATCCTTTGTCGACGTAGTCCTGGATCTTCCTGCAGTACCGATCAGCGAAATCAGGATTCGAGTCCATCTTCTTTTCCATGATCTGGAGACGTCGTAGGGCTTGAGGCTTGCTATCCGGGAAGACGAAGTTGTTGTACCTGTATATCTGGCCAACCTCGAAACGATCACCACGCCGTGTAATGGTACGGTGCATGATGTCCAGTGCTCGTTGATCTTCGTCGGCTATTTTCACCGAATGGCCAGAGATCCCGAAATCATCAACCTTGTACATCTGTTTCACCAGATCTGTAAGCTCGATGTCGTCGTCTTCGGAGCACAGGAACGCATGATGGTTGCTCGATCCGGCGCCGGCTGGGTCCACTACTCCATGGATTGTCCATCCAAGGTGGCATCGAGTCAGCTGCAAACCATCCAATGAGTATTGCACCGTCTTCAGAGGCACAATCAGACCTGCGTTGTTCGATCCAATCAGCATACAGGGACAGGCATCTTGGATCGCAGCCAGCTTCTCTTCATCGAGCATGGGGTACAGCTGCTTTACTCTCGCCATGTCGAACTTCACCGCCGGCAGGGCGATGTTTGTCACCGTTTGGATATTGTTCACGTCGTACCACTTCGCTTGATCGGAAGGTCCAGAAATTCGGAACGAGAGCATCATCGACTGTTCCTCTTTGTGCAGGATCCCATTTGTCCAGCGGTAGGTCACAGGAGCAATCGGTCCTCGCAATCCGAGGCTCTCTGCCACAGCCGCATCCATCATCGAGAGAGACGAACCTTCATCGAAGAGCGCAAATACTTCAGCGACGCCTTGTGGACCACGAATCTTAACCTTTCCAACTCGGAGCAGTGTGTTCGTGTTCTTGCCGTTGAAGTTGCAGACATTATCGTCACTACTCGCCGCGTCCGTACGACTGATCCTCGAGTTCCTTGCAGGTTCGTCGGTGTGGACCAGTTCATGGTGGTTCTTCTTGCAGATGGAACACTTCTTCTCGGACTTGCAGTTCTTCCTCGCATGGTCGAACTTCAGGCAGATATAGCAGACCTTGCAGGAGTTAGCAGCAGATCGACGTTGGATAACCGACAGCTTCCGGAACTGCTCGCACTTCTCCAGGCCAGAGTGAGAGCTTGCGGAGCACAAAGGACACTTCTTCGCTACCACTTCGTCGCGACTGTTGACGTTCAGGACTGTCGGCTTCGGCTTCGGCTGGTAGCTGGGCTTCTTAACGCTGAATACAGGGTTGAGACTCGCGAGCTGGTTGTCCATCTCATCCTCCAACCAACGAGAGAAAGTGTCGAACTCGATGGCGACTCCTTCCTTCATCAGAGCGGCCTTATGCCGAACCCACATCTGTTTGCTGAAAGCAGGCAGTTTTTCAGCCAGGTGCGATATGAGTTCGGGATTCATCAGGTAGTTGTCCGCCCTCGCGTTGGTCATCGCCACCTTGGTACCAATTACCGCATTGTAAAAGGCACGGAAGGACTCGATGTTTCCCTCTTTTACGGTCTCCAGGTTTCTCAGCGCCTCCAGTCGGTTCGCCACCACCCATTCAGTGCGGCCGAAGTTCGACTTCAACATTCGCATAATCTGCTCCACGTTGTCAGGCGATGAGAGCAGCGACTCTACAGTTTTTCTTGCTTTTCCGTGAAGCGCTTTGTTCAGTCGTCGAAGATTGTCACGGTCCGACAGCTGAAACTCTTCGGTGGATGTTCTGAAGTCGTTTTCAAAAACGGTCCACTCCATGATGTCGCCGGAAAAGGGGGGCAAGTCTCGCATGTTCCTACCTTGTAGTGCTCTGAATGCTTGCGACAGAAC
This sequence comes from Aedes albopictus, assembly GCF_035046485.1. Taxonomy (NCBI): domain Eukaryota; kingdom Metazoa; phylum Arthropoda; class Insecta; order Diptera; family Culicidae; genus Aedes; species Aedes albopictus. The sequence goes on along the minus strand of NC_085137.1, from coordinate 254,901,643 downwards.
CTCATTTACAGCGGGTTCTTGTACCGACGCATTCCGCACGTCGGATGCTGGCGCGTTCCGCAGGCCGGGGGCTGGTGCATTCCATGCACCCTGGTTTACAGCTCTCTGCATGCCGGGAGCCGACGCATTTCGCGCACCGGGGGCTGGCACATTCCATGTGGCCGGGTTCCAGGCTTTCTGCACGCCGGGGGCCGACGTATTCCATGTGCCGGGAGGCGGTGCATTCCAGACGTCGGGGGGCGACGCATTCCCTGCATCGCGATGTTGTAGGAACGGACGATCTATCCAGTGGGACGATTCATGCACGTTGGTTGGTCTGACCATATCGGATTCGGTAAGCCAATCTGCAACGCGCTTCGAGACGTCGGTGTAGGTACTCGATCTGCTCGATGTACCCGATCGGTGACTTGAGTCAAACTGCAGCTCGATCTTCCTCAAATCGCGTTCTCGCTGCCGCTTCAGGAACTCCGCTTTCCGCTGCTCGGTCTTCAGTGCCAGGTCGTGTTGAATCTGCAGTTCAGCAAGCTGCTTCTCAGCCACGATTCTGTCCCGCTCGATGGAAGCTCGCAGTTCAGCCTCCTCGTTCTGCTCTTCCAGGTCCAAGAGCTTGATTTGACTGTCAGTCCTGCTGCTTCGCGATGTTCGGGTTCTCGTTGACTTCGCAGGTTCTCTCGATGCACCAGAGGCGACAGATTTGTTCTCTGGAATCGCGTCCGGTTGAGCAGCAACGTTTTCCCCCACGTGGGGATTCACATTCGAGACGTTGGGTGGAGTACGAAGCATGTTACTTTGCTTCGGAATATAAACTACGTACTTATCTAAAGCCTTAGGAACTACACCTTTATTTATTCTAGCAGACCGTCGTACCTGCTGTTCCATATAAACCGGTCATGGGCAGTCGAAGGACCAAATGTAAGCTACTTCCTGGTAGCGAATCACGGGACAGTGGTTTACCTGGAGGGAGAAGGGCCAAATGTAAGCTACTTCCTGGTAGCGAATCACGGGACAGTGGTTTACCTGGAGGGAGAAGGGCCAAATGTAAGCTACTTCCTGGTAGCGAATCACGGGACAGTGGTTTACCTGGAGGGAGAAGGGCCAAATGTAAGCTACTTCCTGGTAGCGAATCACGGGACAGTGGTTTACCTGGAGGGAGAAGGGCCAAATGTAAGCTACTTCCTGGTAGCGAATCACGGGACAGTGGTTTACCTGGAGGGAGAAGGGCCAAATGTAAGCTACTTCCTGGTAGCGAATCACGGGACAGTGGTTTACCTGGAGGGAGAAGGGCCAAATGTAAGCTACTTCCTGGTAGCGAATCACGGGACAGTGGTTTACCTGGAGGGAGAAGGGCCAAATGTAAGCTACTTCCTGGTAGCGAATCACGGGACAGTGGTTTACCTGCTCTGTTTCAGGGTAGTTACGTGGTTGCGGGGGAGGAGCACCAGATTCGGCTCCAACAGGCTCCCAATACACGTGCACTAATCAGGGTGCAGACGCAGGTAGGATGATTTTGTCCACAGCTAATCACCTTCACCCGGGTTCACTTCAACCTACTTCTCAAACTGGTATTTCACGCAATTCACTAATAACACGCTTTATATTACTGTTATTTGATTTATTACTATTATTAACTAGTTTAACAAAGAGTTTTACAATTCAATTTAGTTTCCTACGCGTTGCGAAAATTTCACTTCTAGGTCGCGTCACAGTTTTTTCACTTCTGATCAAAAAATTCAAATTCAGCCCACGCTTGCTGCGATTGCGGCTGGGTCGTTGCTACGGCAACGACGGCAGCCCGCTCACGTGGCAACGACGGTTGGCTCGACGTCGGGCGCCTGCGGTGCCCGAGTAAAAATGTATGCTTGGCTACTTTTTTTCGCAACAGCGACAATATATAGCAACGATGAACGGTATACAAACCTGCGTGAAAATTTCTGGCGAGCACTCCAGTTCATTTGAATCGATTTAATATAATAACGTCCCAACTGGGACATACAATACTAAGCTGTGCGTGTAGCACAGCTTAGTATATCGGAAAGGACCTGGTGTGATGGTTAAAGTAGGGTGGGGCGGGGCAAGATGGGTCATCTAAGAATAGATCACCATAACTTTGTAAATACAAATCGTATTGGTTTGTATTCGTCCGCTACTATTGATTACACTAGTTAGCTATGCTAAAAGTCGATAAAAAGTTCATTGAATACAAAATATGATGTTAAACAAGCAGTTTTAAAAAGTGATCGATTTTGCGCCGGAAAAAAGTGCGGGGCAAGATGGGTCACCTTTTAAGTAATTCACATTTTCGCAACGAAAAACATCAAAATATAAGATTTGTTCCGCATTCATATATGCTCCAAATCCATACTGATTAAATAAGAGCTACTAGTAAACATTTTATAAATTTATTTGGAATATAAAAAACTTTACGATTTGAGTGGTCCTAAGGCGACTTGAAAATTTGGAATATAAAAAACTTTACGATTTGAGTGGTCCTAAGGCGACTTGAAAATCGATGTTTTCACTAAAAAATTATCATAATTTTAGGTTATAATACTGAGCGTTCATTCCGCTTGATTGAAGTCATTTATGAGATAGTCTTGTAATAAAAAATAAATAACTTTTGAATGCTCCAAAAATACGTTCAAAATTGAAGGTGACCCATCTTGCCCCGCGCCGGTTATATGGAGATTATATGGAATGTATCGCATAAGAAAAATGGCTAAAAACCATTTTATTTCTTATTTCCAATGAGAGTACATAATTTTTCAATCAATGCCCCAAACTTTTGTATATTCATGCTGGTCATCTAAAAAAAATATTAACATAATCAAAACATGAGTAATGCGCCCGAAAATGGCACTGACCCATCTTGCCCCGCCCTACCTTACATGACTATCACGCCGAGTACTTGGGATCGAATTCCACTCCCGACCAGTTCACAAAATGTGAGTTCTTCCTTCGGAAGGGAAGTAAAGCGTGGGTCCCGAAATGAACCATAGTTTTAGCGTGGTTCAAAAAATCGTTTTTGCTCCACACCGTTTATTCGATTCGTAACCTGATTCTGAGCCTTCTCCAAAAAATTGGGCGGATTTGGTTAAAAATTGAGAGTGCACAAGCCCTTCAAAGTTTGTATGGGAATTTATATGGGAAAACGACGTTTTTCATTCAATTGACCGTAGCATTTTCCCAAATGCCCTAGAGTGTTAGTTGACCCTTGGTACTCCTAGGCTACTCTATCAGCTACAACTTTTCCAAAGACCACATCCAAATCGGACGCCCCATTAATTAGTTATCGATTTTTATTAAGAATGAAAATCTTTGATCATGATGGTTACATTATTCGATGGGCATCACTGCAATTTGCCTTGAAACATGGTAGCCATGATTTCTGTGTGCTATCTTTGGCGCCATGTGTTGCAATGTTGCCTGCTGGAAAGCTGAACGATCACTGTTACAGTTTCTGCAATTGGATAAAAATCGATAACTAATTAATGAGGCGTCCGATTTGAATGTGGTCTTCGGCAAAGTTGTAGCTGATAGAGTAGCCTAAGAGTATCAAGGGTCAACTAACACTCTTGGCCACTTGGGGAAATACTACGGTAAATTGAATGAAAAACTTCGTTTTCCCATAGTAATTTCCATACAAACTTTGAAGGGCTTGTGCACTCTCAATTTTCTACCAATTCAGCTCAAATTTTGGGAGAAGGCATAGAATCTGGTTATGAATCGAATAAGCGGTGTGGAGCAAAAACGATTTTTTGAACCACGCTAAGTTATATCAAGAGGCTATAGCCTAGGGCTAAGAATCTTGTTAATACAGATAACAAAAGCCTAGTATTCTATAATTTCTGCCAGAACACCTACCGATTACTAGCGGTTTTTGCCATTTTTCATAATTATTGGGATCGGGCATGCACTCGCTAC
>NC_085137.1:254875161-254897699 GCF_035046485.1 Aedes albopictus | reverse complement strand
AGTTGAGCATACACTGAAAAAAAAAATATGGTTAAGCTAATAATTCAACCATGTTTAATTTTACCATTAATATATAAGTTAAAGACCACTCCTCGAGGATGCATCATCAAGGGACTTGGCCCATCGCTTAAGCCAAGTCCAACAACAACAACAAGTAGCCGTCACGTTGGATTCAATTAGTCGCCACCAGTCCAATCCATCTGCTTCCCTAGCATAATCCGACACCGCACAACACGTTGCACTTAGATACTGTCCCGCGCATGCAGCAACGACGATGATGACGACGACGACGACGACGATAGCACCCATGGCATGTTGTCAGAATTCCTGGTAAGGAGCTAGGTCAGCAGTTAGGGCTTTGATGATAGGTTTGGAGTAATTTTAATTTGAATAAACGCGCACTTCAGTTTTAGGCGCAGTCGAGTTAACAAGTGTCTTGTTTTTTAAAAACGAACTACCGAACCTCCAGTTCATAAGTGGCTTAGGTCGGTAGGATCTAGTGATTCGAAGTTGTCTCCGCGAGTGTTGTGTGTTCCGGCGAAAGTGCATCGAGGGAAGATCGAAACACCGAAGCCTCCATCGACGGTTCATCGAGGGATTGCGAATACATCCGGAAGGAGTCAACCGAACACGAAGGACCAGCTAGCTTCATCAACCGAGGGAATATCGGCAGACGAAACTGTAAGTAGTTTTAATTTTTACCTTCAATAAGTGAATAGTGAATAAATTTAAAAACCATGATTTGCATGATTTTGCGTTCCAAAATGGCAAGAGCCCAGGAACTAGAAAGCCAAATCGAAGAGCTCCAGCAACGTCTGGAGCAACAAAGAATTCAAATAGACCGGTTGTTAAATTTGCCCGCTGGGCCTAACAACCCACAACCAGCTACTTTCGTCCAGAATACCATTATCAAATTAGTACCCGGTTATGATGGTGACGTAAAAAACTTACCCGCTTGGATCGCATCAGTCGATCAGAAACTACAATGTGCATTAAATTCTGTCCCACAAAGTGACAAAGATAGTGCCCTACTGATTTGGACCTCCGTTATAAGGGACAAAATCACGGGCAAAGCTAACGAAACCTTAATTAATAATAACTCCCCTTGTGATTGGGCGGTTATAAAACAAACTTTAAAAGACAGATTTGCGGATAAACGCGATCTGTCTACAATTCTTAGTAAAATTCCGTATCTTAGGCAAGGACATCTCAGTGTAGAAGAATTTTACCAAAACTGCGATGCGATTTTATCAGACATCAGAGTAAAAGTATCATTAGACGACAATCTGAAGCTTTGCGCTAGTAGTATTATGGACACCTATGAGGCAATGCTTGTAAATGCATTCATCGATGGGTTGTATGATCCAATCTCAGCTCTCACAAGAACGAGTAAACCGAGTTCACTCCTTTCCGCATACCAGCACGCTCTGGATCAGGACAATGCTGCCAAACGGCAAAAGGAGCGAGCTAAAGCATATCAAAAGCCAGTCGCTGATGCACAGAGATTCCAGAGACCCCAAACTAGTTCATTCCGTAATACAAGCTGGAATTCAAACTCCAGAGGGTACCCTTCTCATTCTGTACCAAAACCAACTCCTCCATCGAACAATCAAGAACAGGCTAATAGCGCGAGACACCCTCTTGCCATCAAGCAAGAAAGTTTCTCAAATTCTAAATTTAGAAGGCATATTAATATGCACGAGGAAGTTGACGAAGAAGAAAACGACGAAGAGGAAGTAAATTTTCCCCCGGAAGTACAGCAACAGGAAGAGGATTGAGTTTTCTTCCATACTTAGAAGTCTATTTAGGACAAAATAGAACTTTAAAAATGTTGATCGACACGGGAGCTAACCGCAATTACATTCATTTCCCCGAGTTTAGTTCCTAAAGGCCAAGTTTATACAGGTTCACGACATAAAGTCAAAAACGTAAATGGATCACACAGCATAGATCATTATACTCTTTTCAACCCTTTTTCTTGCTACAATCTCAACATTCCTTTTCAAAAATTTCATCTATTCAAATTTCATAATTTTTTCGACGGGATCATTGGATATCAAACGCTTCATAAATTGGGATGTATAATAAATGCAACAACAAACCACCTAGTTCTACAAAACGTTACTATTCCATTGAAGAAGAAATTTCCAGATACACTAGAACTAAACTTCCATCAATCTACGTATAATTTTGAACTTTTAGTGGCTACGCAGTCTTTATTCTTGAAACGGGTTTATTATCTACCCAACGTTTCGGCACTTAGGGATGGTGCCTTCATCAGGGGGAAAATAATGTTCTCGTTTCGTCTCTCGTGTTTCGGCTAACTTTAACTGTCCTGACTCTAATTGTTTGGTACATGACTCAATAACACTTCGGTGAACTTATGTGGACTTTTTGCTAATGGCCATTAGCAAAAAGTCCACATAAGTTCACCGAAGTGTTATTGAGTCATGTACCAAACAATTAGAGTCAGGACAGTTAAAGTTAGCCGAAACACGAGAGACGAAACGAGAACATTATTTTCCCCCTGATGAAGGCACCATCCCTAAGTGCCGAAACGTTGGGTAGATAATAAACCCGTTTCAAGAATAAAGACTGCGTAGCCACTAAAAGTTCAAAGTTAAGAATTTCAGTCGATCCTTGAAAGTCTACGTATAATGTCCGAGAAATTCAATTGCCCACCTATTCAGGAGATTTTTATATAGAGCGTGATTTGGAAATTGCTCCTAATATTCGCATTCCCTCAGGAACTTATAACGTTGACCAAAACAAAGCCAACATCCTTTTTATCAGTGACCAGCAGACCCCTATTATCGAAAAAATTGATTGCGAACAATTAATATTAGGCATAAATAATTTTGAAGAAGTAAAATTTCCTTCAACTACACCCGCAGCTATCAACGCAGTCGTACGCAACATTAAGCAAGAAGTACGCTCAGATCACCTCACTACCGAGGAATATTCTAAACTTTTTCACCTACTTAAAAAATATCCCACGGTTTTCTATAGAGATGGAGACAATTTATCTTTTACCAATGTAGTAAAACACCGCATAAACACCAGCGATGAACTACCAATATACACTAAAAGTTATAGATACCCTTTTATTCACAAGGACGAAGTTCAAGATCAAGTATCGAAAATGCTGCAATAAGGCATTATCAGACCTAGTACGTCCCCTTGGGCATCGCCTATATGGATAGTGCCCAAGAAATCCGATGCCTCTGGGAAGCAAAAATGGCGTCTTGTAGTTGATTACAGGAAGCTAAACACGAAAACAATAGATGATAAGTACCCCTTACCCAATATTACAGAGATATTGGACAAGTTGGGTAAATGCCAATACTTTAGCACGTTGGACTTAGCCTCCGGTTTTCACCAAATCGAGGTGGATCCAAAAGACGTACCAAAGACAGCATTTCAGGTAGATCATGGTTTGTACGAATATTTGCGCATGCCATTTGACCTCAAGAACACGCCAGCTACATTCCAGCGTGTAATGGATCATGTGCTACGCGAATTCATAGGCAAATGTTGTCTTATTTATATGGAGGACATTATTGTCTTTTCAACTTCTCTTCAAGAACATTTAGAAAATCTTGAAAAAATATTGAGAGCACTTGAAAAAGTGAATCTGAAGTTGCAATTAGATAAATGCGAATTTCTTAAGAAAGAAGTCGCCTTTCTTGGTCATATTGTTACCGATCAGGGAGTCAAACCAAACCCAGATAAAATAATCGCTATTCAAAATTGGTCACTACCGACGAATCAAAAAGAGCTCAAAGGATTCTTAGGAATCTTAGGGTATTATAGAAGATTCATTCGCGACTTTGCGAAAATAACAAAACCTCTAACAGCCCAACTACGTTAAGGCGAAGAAGTAGAACAGACACCATCTATCTATACAGTGTGTTAGGTTCCTGAGTGCAAACTTTTTAGAGGGTGATAGAGGACCATAAATGGAGAAAAAAATTGTTCTACGCATATGGTCAAATCTCAACCGTTACGTAGTTATTGAACTTCCCATGTTTATGACTCTTATTGCCTTAACTGGCAATAACTTGAAAATGGTCAAACTTATCGAAGTTTTTTTACCCTTATTCGAAAGATTATTGAATTTTCTAACAAATGGCATCTTTGAATCGATTGGTTTAGTTAAATAACTAAGTTTTCTAGAGCAAAAAAGCTAAAAATAGTGTATTTTTATTGGATTTTGTCAGTTATCTTTGAAACATGCGTAATAAATTAAAATTCTTTCTTTGGCAAAGTTGTGGCCCCTGTTACATTCTACAATTCGTTCTTTGACACCACACTTCTATCTTTTATCGTTTTGTTGCAATTTTGATTTTAACATCGCATTTCAGATCATAAATTTGCAACTGTCATGGAAAGCACTTTTTTGCGCATTGTGCCGCACATTTAAATCAAAATTGCAAGAAAACGACAAGAGCTAGAAGTGTGGTGTCAAAGAACGAATTGTAGAGTGTAACAGGGGCCACAACTTTGCCAAAGAAAGAATTTTAATTTATTACGCATGTTTCAAAGATAATTGACAAAAACCAATACAAATACACTATTTTTAGCTATTTTGCTCTAGAAAACTTAGTTATTTAACTAAACCAATCGATTCAAAGATGCCATTTGTTAGAAAATTCAATAATCTTTCGAATAAGGGTAAAAAAACTTCGATAAGTTTGACCATTTTCAAGTTATTGCCAGTTAAGGCAATAAGAGTCATAAACATGGGAAGTTCAATAACTACGTAACGGTTGAGACTTGACCATATGCGTAGAACAATTTTTTTCTCCATTTATGGTCCTCTATCACCCTCTAAAAAGTTTGCACTCAGGAACCTAACACCCTGTATATATAAAAATGCAGTGGCATACGTGGGACCGCGCATAACTTGCGAATGGCTGGACCGATTTAGGTCGTTTTAGTTTCATTCTGTTAGTTTTCACCCAAGGAAGGTTTATGAGGCAAAAACATTGAGAAATAGTGGTTTTTTGAAAATCTATTTCCCATACACTTTTACCGGGGAGTCGACGGGGACCTGAACTTAGAACGTCAAAAAACGCAGTAGGCAAGACAAAGTTTGCCGGGACAGCTAGTTATTTATGAAAACTTTTGAAAAATGCAAAAAATTACTTACTCAAAGTGATGTTTTGCAATATCCGAATTTTGATCAACCTTTCATTCTTACCACTGACGCTAGTAATTTTGCTCTTGGAGCAGTACTATCACAAGGCAAAGTAGGAAAGGACAAACCAGTCGCGTTCGCTTCTCGGACTCTGACAAAAACGGAAGAAAATTATTCAGCCATAGAAAAAGAGCTTTTGGCCATCGTATGGGCGACACAGTACTTCCGACCTTATTTATTCGGGAGAAAATTCACCCTATGCACTGACCATCAACCTCTTACATATGCCTTAAATTTGAAGACACCAAATACTAGATTGGTCAAGTGGAGATTACGACTCCTCGAATATGATTTCGAAATCACCCATCGACCAGGTAAGCAGAACGTAGTAGCTGATGCCTTATCAAGCATACCAAAGGAAGCTACCACCAGTAGTAATCCTTCTAACGATTGTAGTCCGCTGCAACCAGCAATTGTAGAAGAGATTAACGTTAATGAGGAGGAGCAGTCGACCGACGATAGCTCTGTCCATTCAGCTGATTCAGACGAATCCAATTTAATTGGATTCACTGAGTTACCAGTCAATGTTTTTCACAATCAGATAATATTAAAAATAGGCAACGATGAATCCGAGACCTACGAGGAAATATTCCCTAAGGTATATCGGAGAACTATTACCAAATTTGTGTATGGCGTTCCAATTTTAATAAGAATCTTTCGCGACTACATGGATTTGCGAAAGACTAACTGTATTTTTTGCCCGTAAACACTATTCGGATTAATTCAGCATGTTTACAGGACTTATTTTAGTAGGTGTAGGACCTTTAAAGTAAAAATTTCTCAAAAGCTGTTAATTGATCTGACAACAGCAGAAGAACAAAATACCATTATAGCGGATACACATGAAATAGCGCATGGAGGTATTTTGGAAAATAAGAACGAAATTTCTAGACGGTTCTTCTTCCCCAATCTCAAACAAAAGGTGAGGAAGTACGTCATATTGTGCCAAACTTGCAATAAACAAAAATACGAACGGCATCCGTACAAAATACAACATGCGGAAACTCCAATTCCGAAACAGCCGCTAGACATTATACACGTAGACATCTATATTGTCCAGCCAAACCTATTTCTATCGGTAGTTGACAAATTATCGAGATTTGGAATACTACTTCCTATTAAGTCACGCTGTATCGCGGAGATCCGTAAAGCTTTACTCAAATACTTCTCAATGTACGGGAAACCAAAGTTAATAGTGTCGGACAACGAACCCGCACTTAAATCAATCGAGGTGAGAGGATTGTTGTATGATCTCAACATTCAACAGTATTTTACACCTTCAAATTATAGTCAGGTCAATGGGATCGTGGAACGTTTCCACTCCACAATTGGCGAAATATTTAGAACAAACAAGCACAAGTTTGAAGACCTATCCAATAAAGAAAGGTTTTTCATAGCTTGTACACTGTATTATAACAGTATTCATTCATCCACAAAACTTAAGCCTCGCGAAGTGTTTTATGGAATAAAGGATGGTTCAGAAAGACCTCTAGATATGGAGGCCATCATAGAATATCGCGACAAAATCTATGATGAAACTGTGTTAGAGTTGATAAAGACTCAGAAAACGCAACTTAGTTACCACAATGCACTAAGAGAGGAACCTCCAATTTTAGTGCCGGGTACGAGCGTCCTCCAAAAGACGCAAGGCGTAAAATCAAAGACAAAAGATCAGTTCCAACTAACTGAAGTTGCAACTGATCGAACCCAAACATACGTTGACACCAATAATAGGAAACTTCATAAGGCCAAACTTCGAAGGCTTAGAAAGTGACAAAAAAAAATTAAATAAATTAGCATTTTATCTTTATAATCCATAATTTCTAGGTACTCAAGATGACTGGCCATCTTACCTCTAAACCAATCATAGATGATACTAATATTTTTTCTATTTTTTAGGTCAAAAAACCACTGAAAAGTAGAAGGACTCCTTGCGTCACGCAACTCTCAACATAAAGATCATCTAAACTTACAAAACAAGCATTAAACCAAGTTTTTTTTTAGAGTACACACTGGACAAGAGGACATGGATACCCACATTTTCTTCATCACCATCTCAATACTTACTTCATTCAAACCGAGTACTACACAATCCATCCGATTAACCAATCTGGCTTTAAATCCCGGAATATTAGCCCTACAGGAAGGTTATAGCTTTCGGAAGCTAGGTGAGCACAAGCTTTTTCATATTGTTGATTTAGACAAATACGAGCCTATCTTTAGAAGGCTAAAAATCAATATAATTGGCATAAACTCCTTTGGCAGCTATTCAGGAATGACAGATTTACTTTCCACAAAAGTGAGCAATACTCAGCAACTTTTCTTCGAACTTAAACCCAAAATTAGGCCCAAGAGAGGGTTGTTCAATTTTATTGGAACAGGAATCAAAACCATTACAGGCAATTTAGACAATAATGACCTCATAGAAATTTCCAAAAATTTAGAAGACCTGAATCTAAATTCTAAAATTTTGATTAATGAAAACAACGAGCAAAGATTGATAAACCAGCAATTTCAAAACAGATTAAATAGAGTCATAAACCATTTGGAAAGCCAACAGGCTCAAATCAGCAAAAATCTCATCTTAGCAAGAAACTGTTCAGCCCGAAAGGATTTCATAATATTTAAAGAAATTTTCAAAATCCATTTTAATCTAGATTTTTTAAAATCCCACCTTGAAGACATTTTTGAAGCCATTAGACTCCCAAAGATTCAGATTCTGTCAAAAAATATTCTGTCCTCTCAAGAATTAGGTTTTGCTACAACAAAATTAGAAGAAAAGGGGGTAGTCCTTAACACATTGGAAGAAACATACGATTTCTTAGAACTTTCGGCATTTCATAACCACTCCAAAATCATTTTCGCGATATCTATCCCGTTATTAGAAAATTTAGTTTACGAAAACTTTTTTCTGGAACCCATGCCAGTAGGGAACAAGATTCTAAAAATGCCATGCCATGCGGGGCAACGATTCAACATTTATTGTCACCAGAGAGTGCAAACGTATCCAAAAGCGGAGGTTGTGCGACCCAGGCAATTTGATAAACATCACCAATGACGGTTGCATTCCAGAACTATTGCAAGGACTATCAGCTAATTGTTCTTTCACGAACTGCATCAATCCGACCGAAATGAAACTTATTATGGAAAATTTTCTAGTACTGAAATCCGTAAGGAACCTGCAAATCGATTCATCTTGCGGTATTACAAAGAGTAACTTAACCGGATCATACCTTTTAGAGTTCCACAACTGCTCGATATATGTGAATGGTTCTACTTTCGAAAATACCGAGCTTATCGCTATCGCAACAGAAACACCTGTGGTATTGCCATTAGATGGGCTCTCAATATCGGAAAGTCACTTCGAATCGACACGGCGGCTCGAAGAGATTCACATCGCCAATCGTAAATTTCTGGAGGATTTCGTTGAGTCATAGAATCGGAACGTACTCATCGATGACTATTTCTACCTTAAGTTTCCTGATTGTTATTATCCTGATTGTTATCCTAGGATGGAAAACAATTCCCAAGTTCCAAGCCTTCTTTAGGAACGTTTTGCGCAGGAGAAAGGACGTCGATATGACGAATCACCAAAAACGTTCCAATTTTGGAAACGAAACGAATCGGGACGATTCCTTTTCAAAGGGGGGAGTAGTTAAAGACCACTCCTCGAGGCCGGATGCATCATCAAGGGACTTGGCCCATCGCTTAAGCCAAGTCCAACAACAACAACAACAACAACAAGTAGCCGTCACGTTGGATTCAATTAGTCGCCACCAGTCCAATCCATCTGCTTCCCTAGCATAATCCGACACCGCACAACACGTTGCACTTAGATACTGTCCCGCGCATTGTAACCGTTCGTCGAATTTGCTCGAGAAGCTTTAAAACTCGATGGCTTTTGCGCCACTCTCGCGAACGAGAGACCACCGGTTCATTTAAAAGTTTGCCCGACTAAATCCACGACTCTTATCTCGAGGGCTTTCTCGAACGGCCGCTAACTTGAACTGAAACCCAAAACGCACTAATTTATACACACAAAAACGAACGAACTGAAACTATAACGGAACGGAACGAACGAACTGAAACTATAACGGGAATTCACACCAAAAGAGACTAGAAACTGAATGAACAACAATAACCGAACAATAAAAAGTGTTTGAAATGAATTTATTTTAACACTTATGTGGCCGGCAGGGTACCCGGGTACCTTTTTCAATTTCAAATCTCGATATTTTAATGGTTATTGAGACTAGGATGTTGAAACTCTGTTAGATCTTAGAACTCGTGAATATACATCTATTAATGGGGTTGACCGAATTTTAAAGTGAGGAGCAGCAGGGGGAGGGGCTCCTGCCTTTTTTTATTACGTGGAAGGCCGACAGGGTACCCGGGTACCCACGAAATTGAAATGATCATATCTCCGTCAATTTTTCATCGATTTTGGAAATTTTTAGCTCATTCAACTCAGAAACTCATCATCTATCGGGAAAATATTTGGTTAGATCGATCTAATCACCGTGGTTGTCGGAAAATCCATATTTTTGGGAGCATGTCCTTATACTATATTGAAACCCACATTGTTAAGGCTAGGATACCTTAAAGTGTTTATGGTCAACCATGACCCTACGGGAAGCGTGTTCCGAAATCACAAAATTTTGTCGTGGATTTTTATAATGTGTTTCTACAGATAAGAACATTGCATTAGATCAGTAGGTCGGCGCCAGATGCACGTTATTCATCATTTGGGAAATTTGTGCCAGAAACTTTGAATCGCTTGCGCTAAATTATAGTTTCACCGATCGCGTTGAAATTTGGCACAGTTCATATTGGACCTCCATGGAATCCAAAAAGTCGACTGGAACGAGAATTTGATTTATGTTCCATGCTACTGGGGACTGTTATCCTTCTGAGTTCAGCTAGTTTGATGAGGTACGTCCCGAGCGTCTGTTCATCAAAGAGGTGCTGCTCAAATAACGTCTGGTCTGGCATCCAGCGGCTGAATATGAAATGCTGTATCACGTCAAATATCTAAGTATGCAGCCTCTTCAACACTATGCGGCCCTGGAATGGTAGCCTGCTGAAAACCTTTAATCATTATAATAATATATAATAATATAATAAGGTTTTTTACGGCATCATCAGCATCGGCAGCCATGTTGGATATGTGGTGCTAAATTTCAAAGTGATAATTCTCAGCCATGAAAGCGAATATGCGCATAAAAAAGTATCACCCTATGTATATTAGAGTGGGTCATCGTTTATATGGAAAAATGAAAAATTCAATGGTATCCCATCAGATCAAAGCTTTTTTGGTCCCATTTCAGGACCCAAATAAGTGTGCAAAATTTGGGCACGATCGGTAATGTCTACGTTTTGCGCATCGCGTTTGAAGTTTGTATGGGATTTTACATGGGAAAACACACGTTTATGCATTTCTCTCATGACAAACTCGAATTTTTCTAAAACCATGTCACCGATAAAGTGAAAATATAGCGTAGGGTGTCCTGAAAAACTTTGTCGTAGACTGCGAAGTGATCTGATGCTTATGGAAAAAGTTATAGCGTTGGCATTGCTTGTCGAAACAGCATGATTTTGTTGCTATTGTTATTCCTTTACATGTTAAAACTTAAACACATGCATGCGGTTCGTTGGTTATAACTATTTTAACAAGCATCGGATTGCTTTTCGGTCTTCAACAAAGTTTTTCAGAACATCCTATCCCGAGCAAAGACGGATAACAAAGTGATAATAAACTGTGTTATCGATGTTATCATTTGATTATTTTTGTTATCATATTTTGCAATTGATGATAACCAGATGATAACAAATTTAGTTATCGATAATTTTGGTCTATCGCGATAACATAAAAATACCAAATGATAACAAAATATGTTATCAGTTTCCAAACGCATATTTCAAAGTTTTCCCCAAACTGAAAGTCTGATGAACCTCGAATCTAAAAATAGATTCCGCTCTCCACCTTCAATGCGACTGTAGTACGAAAGCGTTGCTTTTAATGACTCTCACTCTCATTGAGTCCCGTTGGTATAGGGGCTATCGGCTGCCGCCCGGCAATCGCTCGATCAGGGTTCGAGACCCGCTGGGCGCAATAGCTGAAAACATGGGTTGTGAATTATAAGAAACTTTTTTCAATTGCTGACGATGTCGGTAAAGTAGATTTTTACTATTTTCGTCGATAAAATAACTCTGAATGATAACTAGTTAATAACAAAACCAGTTATCAATCAGCTGTATTTTTTCATATTGATAACTAAATGCAATGTTGAACAAAATATTGTATAACACAATCAGTTATCAACTTGAGCTCAATGATAACTTAACTTCTTATCATGTTGATATTCGAGAAGTAAATTTGAGTGATCATTTTTGTTATGTTGGCTCTTAATTCAGCCTAAATGATAACAAACTCAGTAATCAAACAAATGATAACCAGGTAACAGAACTTGTTATCCTTTTTATATTCGCCTTTGCTCGGGTATAGGCTATCATTCAACAGTATCGGTTAAAAAGTTTCAGACAAACTTTTTCAACTTATGACAAAAATGCAAAAAAGTATGTTTTCCCATACAAAATCCCATACAAATTCAATTGCGCAAAGTGTAGACGCAACCGATCGAGCTCAAATTTTGCACAGATACTCAGGACCCGAAAAGGAACCAAAAAAGCTTTGATCTGAGAAAACGGTTCCGATGACCCACGCTAATGTATATGCTCACTCGCAGTGATTGTGATGATACTTTTTCAGCTGCGTTACTGCAGAATTATCAGTTTTTCATCACATCAAAAACGCGAGGCAAACAATCATTGAAAAGCAAAAAGTCGTGAGCTAAGGCTGTATCATTTTTACTCACTTGATAGCCACTGCACCGTTTTTCAGGTCGAAATATTTGCTCTTATGTGAGGAGTGCAATCTAAACCCAAGTAACCACAAGCATTATATCATAACATCAATTCAATCGTATTATAGTTTAGCTAATGCAAGATAACTTTCATTCTTCATCTGTCAAGTAATGAAGCGTTACATCTACATTATGAAAGCATTGAAGCATTATGGGATTTTGACAGTTCAGTATAGTTCTATAGGGCCGTTGTTTAATGTTTCATTGCATTATCATGTTAAAAGCTTTATGGCAAGCAATAATGCAAGCATTTATTACTTTATATATGCCTTTACTAAGGCTTCCATCACTGTAAACAGAAAAAAAACACTCAGTTCGAAGAAAAAAAGCTGTAAAACATTTTTAGAAACAGAACCATTGAAAAGAAAGGAAAACAAACCCAAATTTTCATGGATTGCTGCGTAGCACTTAGGTTATCATGCTCAGATGTTGCTGTTTGAAAATTTTCTGGTTGGGACATGAAGACAATCAGATGCTGAGGGAACAAAACTTATGTGGGGTATAGCTTTCCTTATTGAACACAGTGCTCCGATTTCTTAAAAGAAAGGATAAAAGCGCTGTTTGTATTGTTCCTAATTTATTGTGCTTTTTGAGCACATATGAAAACAAAAAGAACAGAATCAACACAGACAAATTTATATCTTTATATTATCTTCGTTTGTGGAATCAATCGGTTCTGTAATCGCTTGTTTTCGACTAGGATGAGTTTGGGAAAGTAAGATAACTGATAGCATGCCGACCCCAGCACAACTTTTAGAGCTGCTGAAAACACAACTCAATAAGGCACGAGCTGAGTAAACGTTATCTTATGTTGCACATTTTTCCAGGTGCAAAACACATTTTCATCGTAACACACAGCGTTAGCGCGTCCGACTTCCCTCGTGGTCCAGTTTCAGCAGTCTTGGTTCAATTCCCGAAATAGAATAAAAAATCAGAGTGAGAGTATCGGAACAGGTATGGGTAGATAAAAATATAGGTGTAAAGTGTCGTAAATACATTAACAAACAAACAAACAGATAAAAATAGATTGAAAAATGACAAAAATACTTTTTTCCTTTTGTTGACATGATGCTTTAAGTATACATTCCATACGATTTCATTGCATTAGCTATATGGCACAAGCATTTTATATGCTTTAGCAATCACCACAGTAAAGCTTGCTTTAAATCAACAATAGTAGCGCCACTTTCGACTTTAAACCTACTTTAATGGTACCTAAATGACAGAACAACTTTATATCGCATGTCACATAATACACTATAAAGCGAAATTAATGCTCTATATCCAGCGTCATGGTTACTTGGGAAGTGCAGCACGTAATGAGCAAAGGAATATTTTTATGTTCAGATAGCCAGGCTGCTATTAAAGCACTTGTTTCTGCCAACTCTAGGTCGAAGATAGTTATCGCTTGTCGAACTCAAATCGAGGGGCTGAATTCAGCAAACGCTGTTCACCTTGAAACCCGGGCAAAACTCGCGGTAAAACAACTAGTGGCCCTTATAGAGCTGTGTCTCAAGGTCGGCTTACCACTGCGCGATCAGAGGGGATTCGCGACCAGCGTGCGGATACTGTCAGCTTACTTGGGTTATAGGAAAAGTATGAAAATTTTAATGAAAACTGCTGGTGTTTATTGAAAATTCTATTGTTTTTAATATTGTGGATGTAATTTATTAAAGAACTTGTAACTACCAAGACTTATGGGGCTGCTCCGCAACCACAGTGGCTCCCAATTACTTCCGGTTTCAAGCTCAGTAGCATGAGACCCCTCGAGCTGGGTCTCAGGGCCGGCATGCTACTCGATAATCGGAGGGGCTTCGCGGACAAAGTATGAAAAACCAAGAAGATTCACATTTCTAAAATAATTTATTAAAACTCCTAGTGTGTCGTGTGGGTGTTGTTCTGGGTTATAAAGTGTATTAATTTGTTAAGTGTGGCCTAATCTAGATCGTACCGGTACATACCGCTGCCGTGGGTTTTTGTGGGTGCGATGGCCGACACAGTGACTTGTATCCCACTGTGCGGCTGGAACTCTCGCCGGAATGGCGAATGATGACGGTGTTTCGGCCCGGTACTTAGCCGACGGGACCAGCAGGCATAGCTGGGTGGTGTTTGGGTGGCAGGCGTCTTCCTTCTTTGACGGTATCGGCACGGCCCAGGACGAGACCGGAACGACCGTGCCGAGAAGGGTCCCTCCTTGGCGATTAAGGCCAACGGTCTGAGGGAATCGTCCTGAATGGGACGATGGCGGTTCCTTAGCGATTAGGCTCGGAAGCCTTATTGACTTCCGAGCCGCCGTGTGCTGACCGTTCTATTAAACGGATACGAGGTCCTAAATCGGATTATAATGTTCCGTCAGGCTGGGTAAAAGGTTTATCTAGGCCGAATTACCTGAACGGAGGCAGCTCCCTTGTCCAGCCCCTAATAAGGGGGGGGGGGGTGGTATTTTGGGGTTCAATAGTTGCACTGCACTGTTCACCGGTCTTACCACACGGACGCCTAAATTCTTTCTGCCAATCTTCCAAAATAGAAGATGGCTGCGCCCATTGGCACTCACCTCTAAATCGATTCGTTTATCGCACCTGCCATCTTACGAGCTCTCATTATCCTTATAGTTCAGCTCATTAGCAGCGGTACAGTTACTCGCTAGGGTGGTGTAGCCTGCTGTTTTGTTTATATATTTAAAAACGTGAATTTTCACAAATACAAACACTCATACACAAGAAAACCCAAGAATTGGAACCAACCGGTTACAAACTATTGTGCTATATGGCGTAGAGTGGGTAGTTTCATTGAATATTGGGGTTTGGAGACGTACTGGTACTGTTGCTGTTGGTGGAGCTCTGCGTAGACTCGGTGCCGATGGCCGAGTGATCGCCGATGCTGATGTGGGATGGACCTCGGGATGGACGGCCTGTCCGCCGGTAAATTGACGGCTTGGGGTGGTGTTATGATGGTCGGAAATTTAAGCAGATCGTCTTGGTTTGACAATGCGATTTGTCTGTTTCGCTGGCATCTTCCTTCTTTGTCGTAGATCGACAGAGCCCAGGTCAAGGCCGGAGTGACTCTGCCGAGAGGAACCCTCTTTGGCGGTTAGGGCATTCTTAGGGGTCCCGAGGAATCGCTCCCTAATAGTTATGGCCTCGCAATACTAGAGCGGGTTTAATCGTTTACGGTTAGGTATTTCAATCAACTAATGATGACTAGGCCGAATCGTGTGCTTCACCAGTTCGGAACTGGCCTACAAAATTACGGTGTGTAAGGTAACACAAAAGGTCTTGTGATGGCAACACAGAGCTCGCGCCACTCTAGTCTACAGCAATAAGGAGGTCTTCTTATTCTGTATGGCTCTACGACCTCGCTGGGGCTTGGCCTGCCTGGCTTCAACTTAGTGTTCTTTGAGCACTTCCACAGTTATTAATTGAAGGGCTTTCTTTACCTGCCATTGCATGAATTTGTATATTGTGAGGGAATTACAGTGATACTCTATGCCCAGGGAGTTGAGAACCCGCCTTCTCCGGATTGGCGATCCATAGCCTTAACCACTAGGCTAACTGGAGACCATAAGGAGGTAACGCAAGTTTAAATGAAGCATTTAGGAGCTAACACATACCTGATTGAACAATCAACTATGACCCGTATCACTTCACTACCCAAGCAACCAAAAGTTCGGTTAACCGAACTTGAGTTCACAAAAAGTACACTTGTGTCGCTGAAAGGAACGCTATTCAGCTTAAAAATAAGCTTCGAAAAAATGAAAAAAAATGTGTTTAGTCCTCAAAAGTAATTTATTATTAGGAAACATTAGTTCATGTGGAATCCCAATTGACTAATACCTTGAAATAATTTTTAATGTTTTTTACTTACTGAGATTTGAACTCGGGTTCTCCTCGTTGAAAGTCGGTGCCTAACCACTACTCCATGTATGTGTTGTTAGGCACTGTGGGATTTTACTCAATGTGCTGATATCATTTAGTAGAGCTCAATCAGGTTCGCGTGTGAACTTTCTCTGAACTTGGAATACTGTTTGAAGTCGAAAGTTCGAAAGAAGTTCACGTGGAACTTCTTGTGAACTTACAAAGTTTGACATTTTCAATTTGTTGTGGTTCGCAGTGCAGAGCAATAAATTAGGGCCAGTGTATAGACTTTAAGAAAAGATTATAAGTTTTCAACTTGGTTTCCAGTGACTACGATTGCGTCGATTATCGTCGCGCTGCAGCGACAAGTGAGACGGGTGTGAAAACATCCAGCAAAGCTGGAAAATTTTTGTGCGCAGCCGAAAAACCCCAGGCGGAATCCTGGGGGGAACAGTTTTCCGCTGCGGGGGCAGCCTTTGAGCCACACAATACGGATCTTTTGCGTTGATTACAAGTAAGTACGTTGAAATATTATAGTGGAACAAAGTGTACTTGTGAAATAAACACAAGCTGTGGCTGCTGGGCTCGATTTCCGAGTGATTTAATTGAAAGAGAACTTCTCCACGGCCCCGCTGTCGCCGAAGTTCAAATGAAGTTCACTTTTGGTACGGTTAATATTTATCCGAACTTCGAGTAGTAAGTTCAAAACAAGTTCGAAACAAGTTCGGAACGGATGATTTCAAGTTGTTGAAATATGTCCAAATGAACTATATTTGAGTTTTAAAGGCACGGATAAGTTCAACATGAGTTCGGTTAATGTTTGATTGAACTCTGATTTAAAGTTCAACATAAGTTCTTTTTGAACCTTTTTTCGACTTTAATGTCGTTTTGAAGAGAAGTCAAAAGCTTGTACATGTACTTCAAAGTTCATAAACAATACAAGAGTAACTTTTTGGAGAATTAAGTTCAACGAAACCGGAATTGAACCAAACTTGAACTTCTGAGTTTGTTCTTCAAGTGCAATCCGAACTTTTGGTTGCTTGGGTACTCACTAGAAAAACTTTCTAGGAATATTTTCTTTATTTAAATCTTAGATCCGAAGCACAGATACTTTATGTAGGATTGCGGATTTTCATTGCGCCTCAACCCTTGCAATCCTATTCTGAGACGGTTATTGTTACCACCCCTTTGCATCAGTCTACGCCCGCTAGGATATGTGTTGTTGTACCCAATCTATATGTTCAATAATATGCCCTCCACTTGTCCCCACTCTATACCGTTGTAGTAGCATCACATGACTTCATCGGCCCTAAGCCAACTATTTCGATACTTTCATGTCCGGGGGATGAGGATATACGGCCGAGAGAAAAACTTCCACACGCGGACATTACATAATAAAAACATGCACGTTTATTGGACTATTTACAGTATGTACATACACAATATTACAATTACACACTACACATTAAAAGTAATATCGCGGAGAGCGCGCGCGGGCAGCATCTTGCTGCTGTTGCAGATGATGGCGTTCTGTTGTTGCTGTTGCTGCCGTTCGTCATCGGCGGCGGCGGTCGTCGTCTATCCGTCGTCGTGATAGAGACGAGCCGAGCCGATGATGCTTGTATAGGGGGCAGTCGTCTCACGTTAGATCCCGTTCACAACAGATACAGATTTTGTCGGCCCCTGGGAGCATTTTGGGCTGACAAAATAGGGTACCTGACAAAATTTTATTCATGAAAAATTGTTCTGAGCTCGCCAGAGATAGTAGCAGCGAGTGAGGGGTTACTGAGATAGGTGGAGCGGGTCTGCTTTGGGTTCGTTCAAATATTACATAACGCTAAGGGTCTAGCGCTGTGTTACGCTTCATACAAAATTTCGAAATTTCTCTTACAAAAATAGTTACGCGGGGAGGAACAGGGTTTAAAATTGCCAAATTTTGCGTTACAAATATTACGCATCTCTTCTTTCCGGACATGTACGAACATCGTACGAAAACGAAGGCTATCAGTCGGAGTCCTGTTGATGGACGACATCGCGCCCGAAACCGGTCGACGAAAGGTAAATTCTAATATCTTGGCGATTGTAAGAACTATAAGTGTTATGTCTCGTCTCACGTCGCGCGTATTGTGAAATATACGCTTCATCACAATAACTCTCCAGGCATGCTGCACTAAAAAAATAATAGGAAAATTGTTTCACATCATGTTTGGAATTCAAAAAAATTACCTCAATTGCCAATTTTAATTTATTTTCGTGATGATTTCGTACTAGTGTATAACAAAAGCCCCGAGTTACCCCAATTTTCTTTCCCCATAACATCGATGCTAGTGGTATTGACATGTTTTGGCCAAAAAATTAGCTGTCTCCACCTGCTGCTTCATGAGTTATCAAATAAATTGTAGATTACATTCTTTAGTTATTTTAATGAGAAAAACCTCTATTTCCGTGATTATTTAGGTTTTTGTTAATGCATAATCTTTTTTTTATTTATTTTTGCTAACCTAATGGTACATTTTTTTTCATTTTTTTTTTTACTTGAAAATATTGATCAAAATCGATTTTTTCGACTTTTTTAGTAAAGTGATCCACTGTGCCTTTCGTGTGCATTTTACAGTATAAGTGTCTTCGGAAGAAATGTCAAAATAAGCAGAATGAACAACCTCCTCACACCGTCTTTCGAAGCGGACCACAAGAAGAGGACACCGTTAGCCAATTTCTATCGTTCTTGATAAATTCCTTTAATTAATAGTTTTTTTAATCCTAAGTTGTAAATATTAGTGCCTAAAAGAGAGAAAAATCGGTCAGAAAGTGTTAGCTCATAAGTTGTAAATAGAATAAATAGAGAAAAATCAGTGATTAAGTGTAAGCTAGGTTAAGGAAGTGAAAGGGAGGAACGCCAGCTTTATGCAGGGCTGATTCCGAACATGGACACTACACAGACAGACGACCCAAAGCTCCCACCCGATAAAGGTAAGGAATGGATGGAAACCAATTTACCCAACACAGACGAGGAAGATCTTTTCATGGGATTTTCGGAAAATGAACAAACATAAACCCAAAACGAAAACCAACAGCGAAAACGCCGCGAAAAGGACACGTACCAAGACAAACACACAAAACAGCTAAAAAAATCACAACCACCCACAAGATCACAAACACAGGCAATCACAAGCACAAACGAAAACCTAAACTCACAACTAGGGTAAATGTACCAATAGTGGTGCTATTAGTAGCACCTTGTAGAAAAATAATTGAATAACATTGATAATACCACAAAATAAAAAGTCTAAAAACGTTAATCGGTAGTTTTCCACTTAAATTTGCTAGGAAAAATGTAAAAACCATTGTTTATTTCAGTTTTTGCTAATAAATCACTTGCACCAACTATAGGTTCACGGTTCCTATTCTCTCTCTCTCTCTTCTTGGCGTAACGTCCTCACTGGGACAAAGCCTGCTTCTCAGCTTAGTGTTCTATGAGCACTTCCACAGTTATTAACTGAGAGCTTCCTCTGCCAATGACCATTTTGCATGCGTATATCGTGTGGCAGGCACGAAGATACTCTATGCCCAAGGAAGTCAAGGAAATTTCCTTTACGAAAAGATCCTGGACCGACCGGGAATCGAACCCGTCACCCTCAGCATGGTCATGCTGAATACCCGTGCGTTTACCGCCTCGGCTATATGGGCACGGTTCCTATTATGGAGGTGAAATTTAACATTGGTTCCTATAGTGGCGCATCCCATTGAATTCTTATGGGACCCACCACTATAGGAACACTACCACCACTATAGGTGCAAAGGAGCAAAAAATTTAAGGAAAATAATAATTTAAAACAGATTTTTCGGCAAATCCTGAACACAAAACTGAATTAATGTTATTAATTAATTATGAAGCATCTATTAAAAATGTCATTTGCAAGCTTTTCGTTCGAAATAGTGCTAAATTGGCACTACCACCACTATTGGTACTACCTCCACTAAGGGAGCTTTTACCCTACGAGTAATTGAAAACAATCCACACAGAGTCGCGGAAACAGAAAAACTACAAACAGAACAGGAAAACTTAACAAAACAACTACAACACATATTTGAAAAAATAACAGACAAATCATCTGAAAACCAAATTCAGATTTACTCCTAATTGAAATAGCTACAATGATTCAAAACTTAATTCAATTAACGTGGAACAATTCGTCATTGAAATCATCGTGATCATTAAACATTTGAAAGCAGTTTTTTCATTCAAAACTAAAATGTTTGCCGCAAAAATGTATTCACTGTCTTCCTCATGAGGAATGGAATACAGTGAATACATTTCCATGGCGATTGTTTTGATTTACAGCGAAAAAACTGCTTTTCAATTTCCGAAAAATGATGACGAATGCTTGAGCCTTAACTAAACTCGACAAAAGAGAAACAATTAACACATAATTATGGATAATAGTTTTTTAAACGATTTAAACATATCTCAACTAAACATACACAGCATAAGACCTCTCCATAAAAGAGAAACTATAAAAACATACATTAAAACCAAAAACATACATGTATTTTTACTTCAAGAGACTTGGTTTAAGCCAGATGAGAAATTAAAATTTCTCAACTACAACTTCATTAAAAACTGGTGGCACAGGAATTTCAATTCATCCTACACTTATATATGAAGAAATAATATTTAGAGACATAGAACTTAAGGTGAAACGGGACGCCGTGTTATTTTTCCTATCTTGCCTCTCTTTCTAACAATTTGCCTCGCGATTTTGAAGATGGTAATCTCGAGTTCTATCGCACTGAAGATGCTGAAAAACAATCAGCATATGCACTCCAAGTGAACATACACAGTGATAGGTTTTTGTTGCAAAATATGAAGTAGAATCTGAGATTACCATCTTAGTAGCAACAGAGCAATGGCGGATATTTCCCCGATCGTCCCGTCCGCCCTTAAAGAACCGCTTGAAAAACTTTTCAACTACATAGACAACAGTACAATACCAGTATTCTTAGGAGGTGACCTGAATGCTCATCATTCAACATGGGACAGTGTTTCAAATAAAACTGACAGAAGAGGAGAACTAATAAGTGAAATAATTGGAAATAGTAACACAATTCTTCTAAACACGGGAGTAGGAACCAGGTGGGAGGATATCAATAGCAATTCATCAGCAATAGACCTCACAATTACAACTCCAGAACTAGGCCCAATAACAAGTTGGGAAACCAGTTCAGAAGATTTAGGATCAGACCACAAATTAATTGAATGCCAAATAACACAACACAACAAATACAGTAATAAAACATCAAAAACAATAATAAGCAAAAATAAAGCAATTGAAAACATTAACCAAATAGACCCAAAATCAATAACAAACATAGAACAACTAAACAAAGAAATTGAAAAAGCATCCTACACCATTCATCCAAACAGCAAAAAGAAAATAAAACCGTACTGGAACGAAAACATCAAAAAAAAAAAACTATACGAAATTGAAAACAGAAAACATATAGAGTTCAGAAACAACTTAACCCTTGCAAACAAACACGAATTTAAAAAAGCAGAAAGAAACTTCAGAAACGCGTTGAAAAAAGAATTAAGATTAAAATCATTGTTGATGGAAAATCAAATATTTCAATGAAATTCGGTGCAAATACAAACTTTTTACCATTTAACAGAAAGCTTATACCCATGGCTTTCATGTACATACGATTTTGCCGTAGTAAATTATTTCCATGTGGGAGAAAAAATCACTTAAAATTTGCACTGCTTCAGAAAGCCGCAATTTGGCTCAAATTTTGATAACCTACCCTAATATATCTACACAAAAAGGAGTTAAACATTACGATATCATGCCTAAACCAATACTAAAACCGTGGTTTGATACATTAGATCTAGACACTCTCTCTCTCTCTTCTTGGCGTAACGTCCTCACTGGGACAAAGCCTGCTTCTCAGCTTAGTGTTCTATGAGCACTTCCACAGTTATTAACTGAGAGCTTCCTCTGCCAATGACCATTTTGCATGTGTATATCGTGTGGCAGGCACGAAGATACTCTATGCCCAAGGAAGTCAAGGAAATTTCCTTTACGAAAAGATCCTGGACCGACCGGGAATCGAACCCGTCACCCTCAGCATGGTCATGCTGAATACCCGTGCGTTTACCGCCTCGGCTATATGGGCCCCTAGATCTAGACACACAAGAAATTGTAACAATTGGCAGATTAAGATCATATCATACACTATCAAAAGAAAAATTATATATGTGGAAATTAGAACAAGATGACAAATGCGATAGTTGTGGGGTTAAAGAGGATTTGCAGAAAAAAGTTTTCTTCTAGGACGCTTCTATAAAAAGCTAAAACTGATCTAGATCATTTGCAATTTGTCTAGATCAAATATCATATAACCAGATGTTAGTGCAAACTCTTACAAGGCACTTCTCGGAAGACACCAAACCTCTAGGATGGATATCCAGAGCACTAGGGGTTTTGTCTGTCCATAACAGCGTTCTGCCCCAGTGTACCACGCAGGCATTTGGATTGGTCAATACATAACTGTATAAAGGCA
>NC_085137.1:254846861-254875138 GCF_035046485.1 Aedes albopictus | reverse complement strand
CCTACAGTGGAATTGTAGAAGCTTAATTAAAACATGGATGCTTTCAAATTTCTAGTTCACAGAACACTGTAACGAATAAAACATTGGAACCTTGTAAATGCACAACGCCGCACGTTGGGCGCCAATGTAACGAAAACATTTGAACCTTATAAATGCACATTTTATTTTCCGTATCGGGCCCCACGTCTGGGAACTTAGATACGAAAAACAAAATGGAACATTAGAAATGCACAAAACACAGACATGCAACACATAACATTAATTTGTGCCCAGTCATCCATATGGATAACGGAGTCCGAACCCAGGATGACGAGGTTTCATAATTGTTCTTGGTCCATCAGTCATCCTAGAATTGTATTTTGTTTGGCAGTTCGCCTTTTAGTTCGCAACATCTGTTGCTGCATTCATAGCTTGTTTTGGTCTAGGAATTTCTAATCCTAAGGGGGCATCCCGATCTGAGCAACAACACAAGACCGTCTACAATTTGATGTCCGTGTTAGGGGACGGCTTGTGTGTTTTGTACTGGATCACTCCTAAAATGTTTGGAGCACTACAAATGCACATTAAAATTCAGGGACAGATGTAGGTACAAACCTAAGTATAACATACAAAATAAACTGACAAAATGTTCACAACAATTTACAAACGCCATCAATCGTAACAATTTTTATTAACACACTCCATGCAATAATCGTAGAATTTTCCAAGAATCGCATTCTCCAATTCATGGAAAATTTTTAAAACTACTTTACATACGTCATAACTAATTTACAAACGTAACAACACGTTGTGATATATTTACGCTTAGTGAAACACGGCTTACTTCCGATAAAGATATTTCTTTCCACGATTATAATATTATTCGTTGTGATCGAGGGGATGGATATGGAGGGGTAATCTTGGGGATCAAAAAGCTCCATTCTTTTTATAGAATTGATTTCCCCCCGATGAACGACATTGAAATAGTTGCATGTCACGTTACTACACAAGGTAAAAGTTTAGCGCTAGAGTATCTCGAAGAGATCTTGCGGAAATATGCTGTGCTATGCCTGCGCCTTGGTTGATCCTAGGAGATTTTAATGCACACGGAACAGCCTGGGGTCTCCGAAGGACAACAATCGCGCAATCCTGATACCGTTACCGCGCCTAATTCCAATCAGCTCTTAATTCCGTTCACACGAATCAAAACACCGAGTAGAATATAATCAAAAAGTTAATGGGTATCCTGTGTATTATTGTGAAAATACATTAAATGCCATTAATCATCCAATCGGCGGCCATATTATTTTTTTTCTTTTGGGGACCTGTGCTGCCTATGATCGCATATCAGTCCCATATTTGCTGGGTTTCCTATTCATATGGGACAATTTTGCGATCATAGGCAGTGTGGATTGTATCAATTTATATATTTGATGTATTTTAATTGAATTACTAACAAAATCAATCAAACAAACACCCAAGCAGAACAATAAAGAACATATTTTTATAAATTTAACATCAAATCAACCTTTCGAAGAACACTCATGATGCTAGAAATGAAAAAGGCACATGACCGGAATTAGGATACTACAGGTTGTAATTGCTCCTTATTGCAATCATCATATAAATGCAAAGGAAACTATGAAAAAATCTGCTGTACAATCGAAAGAACCAACTCCAGCATCAGTCAAGACTTTCTGACGATTAATGTTTGGTTCATATCATTTATTGGTAACTCTATCAAGAATTAATTGTGATATCGTAGGTTTAAAGATTTATTGGTCATAGATGACGTAGATGCGATCGTAGACGGCGCTCTTGTTCCACGTGTTTTTCACATATACAGTGGCGCCGCCTGCACCTATCCACTCGGAAACATCATCCGCGACACGGGTGGGAAATGCCAGTCAGAAAAAAAGAAGTAAACAGCTTGAAATTAGTATGGTAATAAATTCTCTGTTACTGTAATGAATTCGGAAGAAACGCATAGGTATAATGATTTTGAATTTGCAACTTTTTGCCCCAAGGCACAAATCACTGCGATGCAGAACAAGTGCAAGCCAGCGATTTGTCCATACAAGAAAAATGATTTTACTTTTAATGTGGTGGCGCCATCTCTGAGAAAAACAAGCTTTGATTTTTTACTATACAACGTTATGACTTCAAATTATTATAGAACTAACACATTTTAATAAGTAAATAAATATATTTTGACATCATATATATAAAAGCCCAGCGTTGTCTGTTTGTCTGTCCGTAACGCTTTGAAATGTTTCGTTGAAATGTTTCACCATAGTTGTATTAAATTTATAAAAATAACGAGAACTTTCTGGATGTGTTTTACCTTTCCAGAAATAATAAGAAGAACATTCTGGAATGTTCTACAACATCAATATTCTATAGATTCCAAGAATTGTCTGGAAGTTGCTGAAGGTTCCAGAAAAAAAGGAAAAAGAACGTTCTAGAATGTTCTGGAGTATTGAACTTCTTAAAGTTTCGAGAATCTCCTTGAAGTTTCTGGACGCTTCAAAAGAAGGGCAAGAACCTTCTGTAGCATTATGGAACATCTTTTTCTTGGAGTAACATCTCAACTGGGAAAAACTGCTTCTCAGCTATGAGCTTCTGTCTATGAGCGCTACCACAGTTATTAACTGAGAACTTCCTCTTCTAATGACCACTTCTAAGTTTTTTTAAACTTTTTAGAAAAGAACCTTCTAGAATGTTCTTCACATCAAACCTAATAAAATTTAGAAAACTTTATGGTAGTTAGGAAACAAGCAAAAAAACCTTCTCGAATGTTCTGGAACATAAAAATCTATCAAATTTCCAGAAACCTCCTGGAAGTAACTGAATGCTCCAAAAGTAAAACAATAATCTGAGATATTCTGGAATATCACACTTTCTCAAATACGGAAAACTTTCTGTAAGCTACTAAAATAAGAAGAACCTTATGGAATGTTCTGTTACACATTTTGTTTTCTAATTTCGAGAACTTTCTGGAAGTTGTTAATCGTTCAAGAAAGAATGAAGGACCTTTTGGGATGTTCTGGAACATCAGATTACATAGAATTTCGAGAACTTTCTGAAGATTACTTAATGGTTAACAAAGAAGAATAATAATGTTTCGGAGCCAATGGACTGTAATTAAACGCGGAAATACACTTTACTTTTTACGAAAATACAAAGGTTTTATTTTTGCTACTGTCCTGTACAGAGTTCTAATTCACACTGTCTTTTTGTTTTTTTTTCTCTAAGAAAGCGCGGCAAAAACATCAGGGCCGCACTCCAGGTCGGATTCGATGTCGCAGTCGACAGGGGTGTGCCAATATCCAAACATACACCCCCACCTTGAGGCCACTGGCCTCAATTTACAGGAAGCACGCACAACTTGTGGATAGGTCGCTGATAAACAGTAGTACCACGTCGCAGCGTAACTGTTCGTACTACGCCAGACACGTCCGGGTGGACCTCCTGAACACGTGCTAATTCCCACTGGGTGGGCGGAGCGTTGTCGTTCTTTACTAGCACCAACTGGCCCACCGAAATGTTGGGGTGAACGGAACGCCACTTGGTGCGTGGCTGCAAACTGGCGAGATATTCATCCTTCCAACGCGACCAGATTTGCACTGAACGGTGTTGCATGTCCTGCCATTGATCCAAACGATTCCGTGGAATATGCCGAACGTCAGGTTCCGGAATTAGGTTCAGCGGTTGGCCGACCAGAAAATGGCCGGGGGTTAGTGCCTCGCAGCTGTCCGGATTACTTGATAATGGACACAATGGTCGACTGTTGAGGCAGGCTTCGATTTGGCACAATATCGTTGTCAAGTCTTCGAACGTTGTTGCTTCTGTCCCAAATTCCGCTACCAGGTGACACTTCACGCTCTTGACGGCCGCCTCCCAAATGCCTCCCATGTGGGGCGCCGACGGGGGGTTAAACACCCATTTGATTCCGAGGTTAGAAAGATATCGTTCTGCATCCTTGGTGTGTGATTGGATCTGATCTACGAATTCTCGCAGAACACGGTCTGCACCAATAAAATTGGTACCATTATCTGATCGGATTTCATTTGGATAACCGCGTCTTGACACAAACCGCTTCAGGGTGCTGATGAAAGTGTTTGTGGACATGTCACTCGCTGCCTCCAAATGTACTGCACGAGTTGATAGGCACACGTAGACCACAATGTACCCTTTGCTGACTTTAACGCCTCGAACGCAGCCAGCCTTGATTTTGAGTGGCCCTGCGTAGTCAATGCCAACATACGCAAATGCTCTTGTCGCCAAAACTCTCGCCGGGGGCAGGTTTCCCATCAGTTGTGTTGCTGTTTTACCCTTCAAACGAACGCATCGGGTGCATCCACGTACTACGTCTCGTACCACCGTCTGACAACCTACGATCCAAAACTGCTGATTGATTACTGCTGTAAGCAGTGTTGGCCCAGCGTGAAGGTTCTGCAAGTGAAGCTCCAGCACCAGAAGTTGAGTCACCCGGTGAGATTTCGGCAAAATAACTGGATGTTTTCTGTCGTACGGTTGGTCTGAATTTTCCAGTCGCCCTCCAACACGAATTGTCCCAGTGGAGTCCAAAAAAGGGTGCAAAGCGGCAAGTACGTTTTTGGATGAGAGTAACTTACCACTTCGAAGTATCTTTATTTCAGGTGCGAAAACCTCATGTTGAGCAGCCCGTAGTAGCTGCAGCTTGGCTTGATGGATTTCACTTGGAATCAGCTGCCCGGTGTGTCGCTGTTCGGTTCGAGATTTGATGTTGTGGACGAATCGGTTGACGCAAGCCAGCGAACGTACGATGAGGTTGAATCTGGAGCGCCTTTCGAGCAGTTGCTGCTCGACCAAGTAGTTGTCCCGAAGCGGAGTGATTGAGGTTTCGGTGGTATGCATGATTTTCATGTTTCTTGCTTCCGGTAGTTCGTCGCTGAGAACAGGCTGCACTGCATTCGATGGCCATTCCGACTCGTCAGCGCTAAGCCATTCCGGGCCATGGAACCACAGCTTGTGATGAACAAGTTCGCTTGGAGAGATCCCACGTGAAGCACAATCCGCGGGATTTGACTCGCTGTTGACGTGGCGCCACCGGTCACGAGGCAGGAACTCGAGAATAGCAGACGTTCGGTTTGCTACGTATGTTTTCCACGAACGAGGGTGCGACGATAACCATTGTAGCACAATAGTGGAATCAGTCCAGGCAAAATGTTCGATTTCCAGATTCGGCAAGGCCTCAGACACCTTCTTCATGAGCTCGGTCAGTAGCAGTGCACCATTCAATTCCAATCTTGGCAATGACACTTGCTTAATAGGAGCCACGCGAGATTTTGCGGCAACCAGTAAAACCGTGATGTTTCCTTCGTCATCAATGCACCGCGAGTATACGACGGCAGCGTAGGCCTGCTCAGACGAGTCCGAGAAACCGTGCAGTTGGAGTTTGCCACGGTTATGAGTTACGAATCTTGGGATCCGTATCGTTTCCAACTGGCGAAGTTGTTGCTTAATTTCGACCCATTCCGACTCGATGGCAGTGGGCAAGGGATCATCCCAGTTGACATCGTACAGCCAAAGGTATTGGTACAAAATCTTGATTTTAACGATCACGGGTGCCAACCAACCAAACGGGTCAAATAGCTTCGATGCATCCGATATCATCTGGCGTTTGGTGTTGATCGCATTGATGGGAAGGTTGACCTTGAACCCGAATTGGTCGTCGTTCGGATACCAATGAATTCCCAACGCCTTAACTGCATCTGCTTCATCCGAAAGCTTCACCGGTACTGATGCAGGAGAATCGTCCTGTACCAGATTAGGGCAGCTTGAGGCCCATTTTCGCAGTTCGAAACCGGACTTGGACAGAATATCGCTTATCTCCTGCTTGATGCACGCTGCTTCTTCTTCGTTGTTGGCTCCTGAAAGCAGATCATCCACATAGAAGTCGTGAACGATACGCTCAACTGCTGCTGGATGTGTCGATGTATAGTCCTTGGCGGACTCTCTCATGGCTCGAATTGCAAGGTAGGGAGCTGTCTTCGTTCCATATGTCACCGTAGAAAGGCGATAGTGCTGTATCGGAAGATCTGTGTTTTCACGCCACACAACACGCTGGAAATCGCGATCGTCTTCGCTCACCACCACCTGGCGGTACATTTTCGCGATATCTGCGCTAAATGCCACCTTGTATGAACGAAAACGCAATAGTACCGACAGCAAGTCGGTATTGATGTTCGGTCCTGCCAACAATCGATCGTTAAGGGATACGCCGGTAGATGTGCCGCACGAGCCGTCAAAAACGACGCGCAGCTTCGTCGTACTGCTATCCGCCTTGATCACCGCGTGGTGCGGTAAATAGTAGTGCTCCGAGGTCTGTTTCTCCAGCTGGTCTGCCGGAACTAGTTCCATGTGGTTGAGCTCCAAATACTCACGCATGAAGTTCACGTACTCCTGATGGAACTCCGGGTTGGATGCGAACCGCCTTTCCATGGACATGAGCCTCTTCGTTGCAGCCGACAGGGATTCACCAAGGGCGGGCTTCGAATCGTCGAATGGTAGTTTCACGATGAAGCGCCCGGTAGCATCGCGTTGCGTAGTCGAATCGAAATGTTCGATGACCTTCGTTTCCGAGGGGGTGAACGGGGGTGGCTTGAAGATTTCCTCGTACTCCCAGAACTGTTGCAGCGTTCGATTGAGATCCATCTCCGTGTGCAGACTGACTATGGCGTGATTTCCTTGCATTACCTCTGCTTCGTCGTATCGTCCTGCTGCGATCCAGCCGAAAACAGTACTCTGGGCCACCGTTTGGCCGCTTTCGTCTTTGACCTGACCTCCCTCCAAGAGAGCAAGAAAGACGTCCGCTCCTAAAATCACGTCAATTGGTCCGGGCTTATTGAAGGTGGGATCTGCCATCTCTTTAACGTTCTCCAGAAGCTTCATGTTCCCGATGTTGAATCGTTGCGATGGGAGGGTGGACGTTAGTTTACCGAGGACGTAGGCGCTTGTCGTGATGACAACGTTTTCGTTGAATCGCGAGGCGAGGTGCAACGTGACGACGCCGCGAGTGGTACCGGCAGCTTGCTGGCCAATACCAGTAACCACTACTTTTCCGTTACGCCTTACGAGTCCCAGCTTTCGCACGCAGTCTTCCGTTACCATCGACGCTTGGGCGCCGGAGTCGATCAGCACTCTGACACGGCCGAATGTACCGTCGTCCTTGCGCACTTGTACTACCGCGGTCGGGAACACCGGGATCGACGGCTTGGTATCGACGGCAACCGTCAACGAAGTAACTATCTGCTCCTCCATGGCTGACGAATTTGGCGATTCACTCTTCACCGTGTTGTCTGCTGGGGCGTCATTTTCCTTACTCACATTCGGACACAACAAGGTGTGGTGGCGTTGTCCACAACCCTGCGTACGGCACACCGACTTCGACAAACATGATTTCGCTGAATGGGACGCCCGCAAGCAGTTGAAGCACAGGTTTGCCTCCTGTGCGAATCCTCTTCTTTCTTTCAGGTTCATTTTCTTGAATTCTTCACACACAAACGTAGCGTGTTCACTGGAACACTTCGCGCACTTTTTGTCCGTGGTCATTGCCACTAATGCCTTCACTTTTTTCTCACTCACTTTTGATTGTTCTTTTCTTAGCACTTCTCCGGTTGCTTTCTTCGAGAATGCCGAGCATGTCTCGAGCATCTCACACCTCTTCTTCACGAACTCCATCAATTCCTCGAAGGTGGGATTCTCGTTGTCGACCACCTTCTCCGACCAACCAGCACGAGTTTCGTTGTCCAGTTTTTCCAGCGTCAAGTAGATCAACCACGGGTCTCGGCCTTGATATTCGATCCCCAGCGTATCCAGCTGCTGGACCACTTCGTCGAGCGTCGAGGCGAGTTTGTTGAGTGATTGCGATGAAGCTTGTGTGATTCCCGGCTGATCCATAAATTCCCGTACCAAGGCGAAAACCGTGTAACGCTTTTTGTCGTAATGACCGGTGAGCGTGTCCCACGCATTCGCATAGTTGGCACTGGAAATGGTGAATTTGTTGACCAGCTGCTTTGCGTCTCCTTCCAAATAAGAGAAGAGGTACTGCATCTTCAAGGAATCCGAAATATCCTTCCGATTGTGGATGGTTGACACGTAGAGGTCCTTGAAGGTCATCCAGTTTTTGCGTTCGCCGTTGAAAGGGGGAATGTTTATTGCTGGCAACCGCACTTGGGGTACACAACTCGATGCCTGTTCGCCGCTTCTGACAGCATAGTCAACCAGCTCGCCGCCATTTTGCGCCAGCGAAGTGCCGGCAGTTCTGAATAACGTTGACTGATTCAGGAGCATTTGCCGCTGCGTCTCCATGAGCAGCTTCATCGCTTCCCTCCAATCGTCGGGTTCTGCATTCGTACGCTGGCTGCACGTTGATTGCTCCTCCTCGATCAAATCCTCGAGGGCATCTCTCGCCTTGTAGAAAGCTCCGAAAAAGTCCTCTCGCACATTGAAAACTGAAGCAATCGCTACTGGATCCTCCTGGTTTTCCTCGATTTCGGCTTGAATAGCTCGGAAGCTGACCGCTGTCTCTTTGAGCTGGTCCAGCCGATCCATAACCTCGCTTCGGGAAGGTTTCCGCAGGTGGAGGTCTTTCACGACCGAAAGCTCCGCTTTCACCCGAGCTATAAGCGCATTTCGCTTGCAGATGAGCTTCTCCATCCGGCTGAGAAGGTCCAAAATATGTTTCGGAGCCAATGGACTGTAATTAAACGCGGAAATACACTTTACTTTTTACGAAAATACAAAGGTTTTATTTTTGCTACTGTCCTGTACAGAGTTCTAATTCACACTGTCTTTTTGTTTTTTTTTCTCTAAGAAAGCGCGGCAAAAACATCAGGGCCGCACTCCAGGTCGGATTCGATGTCGCAGTCGACAGGGGTGTGCCAATATCCAAACAAATAATCTACGGGTATGTTTTAGATCATCAAAATTCTTAAGATTCTAAGACATTTCGAGATGTTACTGGACGTCCCAAAACAAGACTAAGAACCTTTTGCATTTTTGTTTATATTTAACCTTCCAGGACGCGCGCCATGAAACAACCGAAACTGCACCGCGCTCGCGCTGTATACGAAAAGCGAGGTTTTTTGGCAGTGTTGTACCTTTTACAACAGCGCGCGCTGAAGGGTTAACAAAAAAGTGTCAGGAAGTTTGTGAACGTTCCAGAAAAAAAAAGAAACGTTCTGAAACAAAATTCACATGAGATATTTCTGGAAGCTACTGAACCTTCCAAAAAAAAAACAGAAAAATCCTCTAGAATATTCTGGAACATCAAGCTGCTTTGAATACCTGGAACTTTCAAAAAGCTGCTGAAACGTTAAAAACAGCAGAAAGAATAAGAAAACGAATCTTTTGGAATTTCCTGGAACATATTTTTTAATGCCGAGAATGTTTGAGGAGTTGGCGAGCGTTCATGAAAAATAAACCATCTAAAAAGTTCTGGAACATCAAAATTTATTAAATTTCGAGAACTTTCTGGAGATTAGTAAACGTTCAAGAGAGAAGCATTTTGGAGAGAGATTCTGGAATGTTTTCAAGAATTTTACAGAAATAGCTGAACATTCTAGAAATCTCTGGAACTCTCCTTTATACTATTTATACTTTATATTTACGATCTTTCCCTAGCAAACGTGGCTAGCCACGTCGGGTCAGCTAGTATAAAGTATAACTTTAACTAGGGTATTGGTTCCCTTATTAAGCATGTGGCTCCCATTTTCATCCTACGAAAAACAAAAGATTGAGGCGCTGTTTGTTTTGTTTCTTATTTTTGTATTTTTTGTTAGGAGTGAGCACGCATGAAAACAAAAAGAACGGAATCAATCGGTGCCGCAATCGCTTGTTTTCGAATAGGATGATTATGGGAGCGTGAGATTACTGATGGAACACATACCCTATAACAACCTATGACAATGTTTGGGCTCGGCCGTGAACCCAACGATTTATAAGCGGAACGATGGACTGGGAGAACTGGTACTGGGACCAGTTCCAGGAAAGGGAAGCACCAAAACACTTCTACTGCTACTATTGACTATTTATTCTAATGGTGTACTGTTTAGTGGCTTCTGTCTTGATCGCTTCATGTCCAAGTTGGTAATGACGATCTCTGGCTTGGTTGTCCCCTTTTATATGCCAAGGAGCCCATCTGTCGCGTAGCGGTTGCTAACGCCGTTGTTGATCCGGGTTGTCGTTGTTCCATTGGTAACTGCGATGAATTCTTTGGGAAGCGCTAGGCGCGAACATTCTGCCCCCATTGGAATCCAATTTCAACTTTGGTAAAGAGTTCCTCGACCATGATTCAAGGGCAGCCAAAATCGGAAGGAAACCGTTGATGCTCCGGGACCGTTTGGACATGGCTGGACATCCGGGTTGTAGGTGAATCGGTCTTTGATACTGCTTGATCGGAATAAGTTGAAGAGCCTTCTGCGATTGTTTCATAGGGTCCAGCAACGGCCCATCCAAACTGCGTTTCGTAAAAGGTAGGCAAGTGGTCAGCCAGCTTGATTTGACCTTGCTTTAAAATGTTGAAAAAATGTTCGACTCCAATCAACATTTCCAATTCTCTTGAACGGTTGAATGTTTCATCGGCTAATTCGAGGCCGGTGGGAATACCCCAGGAATCCACGGTGACATTCAAGGACGGAATAGTACCAGCTATCTTAGGCTGTGACCATAGTGGGTAAGGTGAGATGCGATCGGATGCGATAAGTTATGAGATGAGAAGAGGGAAGTTTGATAGGCCATAGTGCATGAGGTTTTCAATGAGGGTGCGTGCGCATGTTGTTTTCACATCCTTTTTCGCCTATTTCGTGCGCATCAACGACTCGCGTGATTTGATCGATGAAGTCGCTTGTATGTTGAAGCGCTTCTTTGGATGTGGGTAGTGAAATGATCGTTTCATCTGTAAGAGCGGAAAGATAAAATGCACCTGCTTTTTGTTTTGCGCGGGCCGTTTTTTTTTTGCTATAACTTAGTCAGCTTTGATCCTGTTGCAATAGCAAAAACCGACCAGTTCAAAAAACAAATCTGGTGTAACTGTACAGGATTGAGATTATTGAATTAACTATTTGATAAAAGAATGTATATAATGTAATTATATCCGCGTGAGGGATGTCTTTATGTATACACATATTTTTACTTTCCGGACTGAGCTATCTGAGTGTTGATTTCAATTTAAATCAATATGAGACTGTTATACTGATTTTCGGCATTAAAACATTACTTTATTGTGCTGATCTCGGCAAAAAGAAACAAAAATTCGGCAAGTATGTATTATTTAAGGGTATAGATTTTTCTTTATTACAAAATTTTCGGCGACATCTACGAGAAAAGATGTCTCTAGGGTGTCTACTACCTGGGAAAACCGGGAATCCTCAGGGAATTTTATTTAACAGGGAAAAACCTGGAATACTCAGGGTTCAGGGAATTTTTTGAGTACTCAGGGAAATTTTACTCCGAAAAAAAAAATCATTGGGTCGTATGAACCTGGTAGTAAAAACCCATATAGAAATTTCGCTACAAGAATTTTTTTTCCAGAAATTCCGTCAGAATTTCTTTCTGGAACTTCTTTAACAATATCTCCTGGAATGTCTCCCAGGATTTCTTATAAAATTCCATTCCGCATTTTTGACGCTATTTTTCTTGGTATTCTTTTGATTTTTTTCCGGAAAGGTATACTTCCGGATTCCTTCCAGGATTCCTGAATTCCAACCGATTTCTCCTGGAGTTTTTCACGGGGATGCTATTTCTTCTCAGAGTTCCTCCAGTGTTTTGCTCAAAGAAATCTTCGTAGGATTTCTACCAGAATTTATTCCGAATATTCTATAAGAATGTCTGTCGGGATAAATCGTGGAATTTCTTTCTGCACTCCTCACGAAAATTTTACCGGATTCCTTCCGGTGTTCCTCTTGGGACTTCCCCAGAAGATCTTCACAGAACGTTTTTCAGAGTTGCTAAAGAAGTTATTCCTGGGGTTCTTACTAAAGTTTCTCCAAGGATTTCTGAAGGAGTTTTCACGAATTTACTGCAAGAGTTCCTCAAGAGATTTCTTTTTTTTTCCTGTGATATCTTCAAACCATTGCTTTGGGCTTTCTTCGAGATGTTCTTCCTGGTCTCCTACAGGAATTTGTTAAAAGTTTTTGCGATATTTATTTTGAAGTTTTACCTGAGATTTTTCTCGGAGTATCTCCTGGAACGTCTCTCAGAAGATTCCTTCCGATGTGTTTTTTTTTTTTAACATTAATTCCGATGTTGGTCATGAGATGTCTCTCAGAGCTTTTCCTAATTAAAATACCCTGGATTTTCCCCTAAGATTTTTTTTCCAGAGTGCCTTCTGGGATTTCTACAGGAGTTATTGCTGATATTTCTCATTGAATTCTT
Source organism: Aedes albopictus (assembly GCF_035046485.1). Taxonomy (NCBI): domain Eukaryota; kingdom Metazoa; phylum Arthropoda; class Insecta; order Diptera; family Culicidae; genus Aedes; species Aedes albopictus. Next base: position 254,862,739 of record NC_085137.1, on the reverse strand, counting down.
CTCTTGCATATTTTCAGAGCCAGGCTGTTTCTTGTAGTTGTACCGGATTTCTTATAGTGATCCACCTGAGAGTTTTTACAGATATTCTGTGCATTATTCCCAAAATTCTTCCCGGAATCTTTACCAGAAATTGTCCCGAGATTCTGGATATTCCTTCAGGAATTTCTCCCTTACCTTATAGGAAATTCATGGAGAAATATTCGAGGGAATTCAAATAAAATCTTGCGAGAAACTCCGCAAAGTGTTATTGAAAAAATCTCGACAGGAACTTCAGGAAAAACCTGAGAAAAAATGAGACATCTCGAAAAAAGTTCGAGATAATAGTAATCCCGAGAATAGTTATTTATGTGACGAGTTGCAAAAAGTTGATTTTTTCAGCACGAGTCGTACATTTATCCAACGAGGCTTGCCGAGTTGGATAAATACGAAGAGTGCTGAAAAAATCGAGTTTGGCAACGAGTTACATACAAAATTTTATGCAATGATTTTTTCATTATACAACTCATTTGGGTTGCATAATGTTCATAATGCAACTCAAATGAGTTGCATAATGAACATTATGCAACTATTTTTCATTATGCAACTCATTTCAGTTGCATAATGAACCAGTGCGGAAAAGTTGACCATTATGATACTCAAATGAGTTGTATAAAATTGAAATTATGATACTGAATTGCATAAAAAATATTAAGGACATCCAAGGAGGAATTCTGAAAACCATATGGAATCTTGAAAGCAGCTGCGGACGAAGTTCCGCGAGGAAAACAAGAGGAATATCGGAAAACTATCGGTAAAAATCCAATAGTTTATGGATAGCTGTCCCGGAAAACCGTTAAAAAAGGCATGGACACTGGCTTCAGCCGGCGGTTGTACCGATTGAACGAAACTTAACACGGAGTGGCTACGGATAAGAAGCTATTCTCGTGAAAATTTTCATCGGTCGGAGCGGGAATCGAACCCTCATCCACCCGGACTCTAACCGCATGGCTACGACATTCTTGAAGAAACTTTGAATAGTTTTGGATGGATCTTCAGGAAGAATCCAGCGAGAATCTCTAGTATATCGGAAATCCTTTGCAAGAAATATCGGGACGTACTCAAACAGATATCTCGTGTGAAAGAATCTTGCGGAAAGCCAGGAAGATACTTTGGAAGAAATTCCAGGAATAATGCTCAGAAATATTGAAAGGATTTTTGAAGAGTAGGGGAACTTACGTATTTTTGGCAGTTTTGTTCTCTTCGTCATGGGGGGTTTTTTGAAACCTGTTGAACTCAGAGTTGGCATCAAATCCTTCCCAACCAAATTGAATATGATCAAGTTTCAGGCAATTTGACCGGCATAAATCCCTCATGACGAAGAGAACAAACCTGGCGATGATACCCTAAGTCACCCTTTATAATTTTTAGAAAATTTGGGTTATTTTTTTAATTATAAACTTTCAAAATTTCATCTGGAAAAACCTGGAAAACTCAGGGAATTTTATTTTGAGTTATGAGTAGACACCCAAGTACACAATATTCATCATATATTAGGTAAAAGAGTATCAATCGAAATCGATGTCACACTCTTTTCTAGTTTTGCCTGACAAAGAAAAAAGCAGAACCTTTCAATCAGAATCCTTTTAGCAATTGAGTTGAATACCATAAAACCCTTAAACTTTCTAACTTGCACATGAATATAGGGTGTCCCAGAAAGTATGGGCACAACTTTGTATAGCGAAAATGCAACCATTTTCTTACCAAACAACAATTTTTATATTTTTGTATTTTTATTCAAAGTATTTTAATTCATACCTGTAAAAAGTTTATACATTAAAAAGGGGTTATGTATGCAGAATGTTTAAAATGACTAAAACTTCTGCACAAACTACTTTTTTACGGTTTTGCCAAATATCCAAATTCGAAACATTTTTTTCAAATTGTTTTTACATGATATATACAAAAACATGTTTTCTCAGATGGCTGATTGAATTTTTTTTATAAAAACATGTTTTGCCTGTGCGTACGGGCATTTCAGAATTTTGAGAAAACTGAAAAATTCGCCTTTTCTATTTCTGGATAAGACATGCCCACAGACATTCGAGTTTTCAAGCATGTTTTAACAAGAATAAAAATAATTCAATCTGCACTTTATAAAGCTGGAGCATTTATATTACTTATAGTGAAATTAAAATGTATTTGTCTGCATGTTGTGATATATATTTAGAAGCTTGTTTTCAACTATTTGAAAAACGGGTTTTCAAAAATATCGATTTTGGTGCTTCAATTCATCTTTCTGGTTCAAAAGTAAATGTTTGCAATTCAAACTAAGGGTTGTATAATAGATATGCATGTAGAAATACACGGATATATTTTCTTAAATTTTTATCGAGCTTAATGTCATGCGTAGAAAACAATTTGTTAAGCGATGTTTTTGAAAAATATAATAATTTGTGCAGAAGCTTTAAAAGGTCTTTTAGGGAATGTTCTACCGCATTCAAACGAAGTGTTAAATGCAAATTTCAATAATTGGCAATTGATGTTAATATATTAAGGCAGGATATGTGTCAAAATCAAGTTTGTTCATGCATCCATTCTCAAATGGCAGAGCTGCAAAGTTGTGCCCATACTTTCTGGGGCACCCTATAGCATGCACTGAACAAACGACCATATCAAACATTGATCACTTCATTTAAATCCCGAACATAGAAAATAAAATTTTTTTTATACACATATAATAACAAAAATATGCTGTAAAAACTTAAACGATTTGATGGAATACTATTTTATATGCAATGAAATATGTTATTTTACATGGCGATCGATAGACAGTATGACTAATTTTTATTACGTCTGGTTCATCAAAATGCAAGTCATGTGAAAAAGCATTGAGTTATATTTAAAAACAACAACATATTAACGCATTTTATATTACCTACTAGCATTCCCAACACATTAAATCCGCATTGCTTTACATACACAACGAACGCAATCATAAAATCCATACCCGACAAGCATTCTCTTGCGTTCTCTTGCGTTCACATGCGTCGAAGCAGCTCCATCGCATCTCCGCACTCATCGCAACTTATCTACTATGTACGGTTCATGCGTTCTTCATATAGTTTCCACAGAGTGTGCTTCGACGCTTATCCGATCTCTTATCTCTTTGCATCGCACCTTACCCACTATGTGCTCAACGTTAGGTGTGACGAGACAATCAATGGTAGCAATGAAATCGCTATAGTTGGATGCTATTGTCACTGCCACTTCATGACGTATCTGAGATCTAACACTTCCCACGCCGACTACAGGAACATTGGTGGAACATTTTTGCAGGTTTAGTTTCCACAGACTTCGACAAAAGATTGACCTGCGATCCGGAATCCAATAACGCTCGAACCTGGTGAGCTTGACCGTCTTTGGAGTGAAGAGTGACCATTGCTGTCATTAGGAAAACTTGCTTGTTCGGCAACCGAGGTGTGCGGGAAAAAGACAGATTCACTGGCGGCTTCGTATTTGCTGGTGCTGGATACATTTCAGTTACTTTGGAAAATTTACTTGATCTATCGTCAGATTTCTTCCGCCACTCAAAATGGATGAGGGTGTGATGTCGTTTGGAACATTTTCTGCAGGACTTATCGTTACGACATGCTGCACTATGGTGACCCTTCCGTAGGCAATTAAAACACAAATTGGACGTTTTCAGCTTGTTATACCGCTGCTTAACAGTCAGTTTCTTGAAGACCGGACATCTGAAGTTCTGGTGTTGACCGGAACAAACATCGCACGTATATTCTGATGATACTGTTGCGGCATACGATGACTTGTAGAAGTCAGGCTTGGATGAAGGAATCTTCGAATCTGGAAACTTGCGGGTTGCAGGAGTTGAATTTTCGCACCGTTCCAAAATCACGCACCGTTGCTTCAGGAAGTGAATCATTTGTTCATAATCTGGAAGCTCGGACTGGTTGATGGAAGCTTCCCAAAGTTCACGGGTCTGGTCGTCCAACACACGCGTCAATAGGGTCACAACGAACATCTGGGACATTCCGGAGAGCCGTTGATCCACCTTGATTAAATTATCGACGTGACGGGAACATTCATCCACCAAACTGCGCAAATCCTTCGACGATTTTTTGGAAATCTTCTGCATATTCAAGAGGGCAAGGATGTGAGACTCGATGATCAACCGCTGGTTGCCAAACCGTTCTTCCAGGATCTCCCATGCTCTTGCGTAGTCGTTGCTTTGTAGGGTTTCGATGTCGATGACACCTTCAGCATCACCCTTCAACGAGTTCTCCAGATGATACAACTTTATCGCATCGGAATCATTGGATCGCTGCATCATGTCCTGGAACATTGCCTTGAAGCGTGGTCATGCTTCATAACGTCCATCAAACGTCGGTAGGGGTGTACGGTAGGAATGGGTGTTGACAATAACTGGTTGACTTGATGGTTGATTTGCTGCAGATGACGTTGATGGCACAGGATTTGATAATACGGCTCTGTTCTCTTTCTCCAAATCTCCTATCATCGATTCTACCTTGACCAAGGTTTCGTTGTAGAGATCTTCAAATTCGATATATTTCTCCTCTTGGACTTGTACGTTTTCTTCTTCTACGGAGGCGGTGATGGTGTTATGGACGTCATTGTATTCGGTATAGATGACTTGCAAATTTTTCGAATAAACTCGGAGAAGGGGAAGCGGCAGTCTCCTATGTTCGTCTTCAGCGGTGTACAGGGTATTGGAGATTCGCGTCACCTTCGCCTTTATCTGGCCTCGTTTCATGGTCAATAGCTTGACATCTTCCGGATTTTCCGTTCTCCGGGGTGGGGTACGGCATAATGACATCTTGATACGAAATATCCGTCCGATGAAGGCGACACGCGATTGGAAAGAAGAACTTCACGGATGTCGCGACCAGGAATACCAACTTGACGGAATCCAATTACGGTTTTTTGCGCTGTCGAAGCCACGCAAAACGCTTTCTTCCTTAGCAGCAGCACTCCAGTCCAGATCCGGTTCGAAGGACCAATGTTTGGGCTCGGCCGTGAACCTAACGATTTATAAGCGGAACGATGGACTGGGAGAACTGGTACTGGGACCAGTTCCAGGAAAGGGAAGGACCATAACACTTCTACTGCTACTATTGACTATTTATTCTAATGGTGTACTGTTTAGTGGCTTCTGTCTTGATCGCTTCATGTCCAAGTTGGTAATGACGATCTCTGGCTTGGTTGTCCCCTTTTATATGCCAAGGAGCCCATCTGTCGCGTAGCGGTTGCTAACGCCGTTGTTGATCCGGGTTGTCGTTGTTCCATTGGTAACTGCGATGAATTCTTTGGGAAGCGCTAGGCGCGAACAGACAATATGATTATTTTGTCAACCTGATAATTACTTGGAGTGACCGGAATGAGGAACACAAGTGAACGGAGTTAGGATCATACTGATTGGAATTAGGAACAACAACTTGTTTTGAAAAGCGACCATTTTCAAAATAAGTGGAGTGCTTGCAATCTTGATTATATTTTTCTAGCAGTATAGAGACATAATGAAACAGCGTTGCACAATTACAGCCATTAAATGCAGAACATGTATTTTCTACAGCTGTTAGACTTAGTTCATAACTAAGGTGAACGGAATCAGGTGCAGTCACGGTACTAGTGTATTGGACAATTTCGATACATCATAGGCTCTACTTGTACATCATAAGTTACACAAGCATAGTCCACTAAACCAAACATGCTAAAATTTTGCACATTTTTTGGGACCTAAATAGCTTTGATCTGATCGATTGTGATTGAGTTCTTTACTGTCCCTATTCGCATAACAGTCCCATGTTTGCTGGGTTTCCTATTCACATGGGACTGTTGTGCGAATGAGGGCAGTTTAATAGTCTTGCGCTTAGAGGCTAGTCAAGGTTGCACAGTACTACTTGCAGATACAATTCTACTAACAATATAGATTGAGAAGACCCTAATAATTAATTTGTGCTTTTAACGAATATCAATTCTAATCCCAGGTATGTCTTCGACTTGACGTTAGTAAAAAATATTCTGTACAAAATTTTCAAATTATACTTCGACTATGGTCATAAGCTACCATTCGAGGAATGGTTAAAGCTGGAATATCACATAGATAGTTGCATTATTTCTCGAAACGCACCGCACAAAAACCAATTTATTCTACAAGCTTGGGATCTGAGAGATTTCCGAGAAACGTCGGCGGCACCGGATTTCAAGGAAGGTAAATTTCTAGACGCACTATCAAACTGAAGCAAATATTGTTCTATATGTTGTTAATCAATTGATTTATTTCCAGACTGGAAAAACATTATCTCCATATGCTCAATCAACAATGACTCGAATGTGTCTATATCGCAATGTGAACAGTTCATTGCATCGGTTCACAGTAAGGCAGTTCACGAAATGGGTATGTGTTAGCGGTGTTTGTACTTGGTAATTTCTGGAATTTACCGTGTTGCATCCGCACCTACATCAATCGTTATCAATCAGCTGCACTGTTTTCTTCCATTCCACAGAGGTGCGTAGTCTATGTCCAGCGAATTTCGGTGAATGCGTGTTCGTCTTCAGGTTCACAGCAAACTTCGTATCGCTGTCCTTCTCACCCTCGGGTAAGTATATCGTAATCGGGTTGCGGTGCAAGAAGCGCCTCAAGTTCGCCTACATCCTGGACAAGGATACCCGGTGGAAGATTGGTGTTGATTTCCGCTATGATCTCAACGGCTGCGAGAGCCGTGATGCCGATACTTCGCTACCAAACGGTAAGTGTGACTTGTTTCTCTGTTTATTTTCAAGATTCTCCCAAGTTCAAAATTTCATCTACAGATCGTGTCGGTTTGAAATTATGTATGCCAAAAGAATCACTTAACTATAAGGAAATTAACTGTATCAAGTGGGCTACGCTGCCAGGATATGGATTTTTCATAGGACTGAAATCAAAATTTATACAAATATGCAGGTAACACTGCCAAAAGAAATTATGGCTTGTTTTCAATCACCTTATGATGACTTCCTAAATACGATGCAAACTACTTTACTAGTTACTATCTAAATTTTATATGGTCTTTGATTTGAAAGGTGGAAAATCAAACCGTGGGTCGAGTAGGTGATAAAGGTCGACACACACATTCAGTTGCACTACATCAGGGGTTTTCAGATCGTGCACCGCGGTGCACTTGGTGCACCGCGAAGCATTATCAAGTGCATCGCAGACAGTTCTCTTAAGTTATAAACATTTTACAAGTTAATTTCAAGTTGAAGAAACCTTCAAGAAAATGATCGCAAACCATTTCTGCGGCAAACTATTTTTAGTTTATAAACAAATTGATAGAAAAATCTGTAAGGTACACCGGGGCAAGTTGAAACGGGTGGGGCAAGATGAAACAGTGGGTTAACATGATGTTTTCTAATGATGATAAACAATTGGATTGCCATAACACATTCAATCAATCCTTTAGTGAAGGATAAATTTCCAAATTTTATTGAAATCTATTTCAAAACTTCGCGTTTCATCTTGCCCCACCCGTTTCAACTTGCCCCGGTGTACCTTAATGATTTTTCGAAGAACTGCGAGTAAAACATTCCTGGAAACTCACAAGGTATCGGTGTTACAATATATCTTCGAAAACTTCGCTTAAGATGTCACAAGGAATTTTGTTAGTATTTGAGATAATTTGATAATTATCTCGAAACCAATCCACCGAACATTTTGATAGAAGTTTGCTTGTGATTTTTGTGGGATGTTTTCTTAGCTCATTCATGAAATTGTCCCAGATTTTATAGCTGAATTATTAAAAATTGGTTCTAACAACAGTTTTTTAAGAACCTTTCCAGAAAACTTTTTCCAAAGTTTTCCAATGCATGCCAAACTGAGATGAATGCCCTCTAGGGTAAAATCTCAAAAAAAAAAAATGCATGCCAATATATACGCTTTAAATATGCAATACGTACAGCTTCAACAGCATGGTTACTTGGGTACATCACCGTGCCTGTCCAAATTACATACATGTCCAAATTATATTTTTTATATTAAGGAACTGGCAAAGGTAAGTCAGAATATCTGTAATGATTCGATATTTTCCTTCTGAGGAGACGAATATTAGCGCATATGGCGAAGCAAATTTTTATCCTAACAAAAATTGTAATGTTTTGTGAACGCCGTCGCAAGAGATAGGACAAAAAAACAGCTTGAAACGATCTCACCGATTATAGTTAGGAAGCTGCTTTATGCAACTAGCATTACCGTCAAGATGATTTGCTCAGGTTTATGGATTTTCGTCTCATCCTCCCGGCTTCGTACATTTCATCATTATAATACCCAAGTAACCACGCTGTTGAAGCTGTACGTATTGCATAAATAACGCATACCAGTATAATCGTAAATCAGCAATAGTGGCGCCATTTGCAACTTTAATTCAACTTCAATGGTTTATGTAGAGCAATGCATGCCAATATATACGCTTTAAATATGCAATACGTACAGCTTCAACAGCATGGTTACTTGGGTAGCTTTTCATGCGTACATCTAGCCACTTTGAAGTGCATTCATCTGGCTCCAGTACAGGGCCAAACACTAAAATTCAAACTAAATAGTTCAATGCAAGAAAATATTGCTTGCAAATCAAAACTAGTGAACTTTTAGATGCTTACGCACAACCTTGATGAAAAAATAGCAGCGCATTCGAATAAATCTGAAATGCTTTGCAAAACGTTGCGCTAATAATATCGGCAGAAGTGAAGCAAGCAGCAGCAATTAAAGTTTTTTTTTCGAGAAGAGCTGCGAAAAAAGCTTTTTTATGAGCATGAGCTCTAGAAAGCAGAATTAATTAAATATTATATTTCTACCAAAATTTGCTATTGAAGCGAATGTAGTTAGGACCTTGTTAGAATCAAAATAAACTGTTCTTAAGCTCGGTGGAGCGATAATATTTACTAAAATGTTGGTTTAAGGTATGGCCACAACATGTTCAACCGGGAACATATTTTGGCCCACCTGTCAGATTCATCTCTCCAGTTCCTTCTGAAGGGAGAAAATATTCATGCCAACGTAATATACTCGGAAAACAGATAAATAAAATACGTTGGGGCCTCTCGTGACCTGGGTTGTTATACGTTTATGTAATAATGAGATTGTTATGGGTTCGATTTCGATTTTCGCCAAGTTGAAAATTTTAGCTGTTCAGTTCAATCATCCAGTTTGGAAAAGTAGTTTGACTTATGTGTAACGTTTTGCTGTTTGTCTTCATTTCATCATGCAATTAAAATTTAAAGAGGTGGGCCAAAATATGTTCACTTGGTGATCCAACATAAAATCAAGTGGTCCAAAATAGAAGCCCGAGAGCCTTCAGGAATTTTAATATTTCTTGTATTTACTATAACAATTTTGAGTTCTGGTTAGCCTTATTCGACAGAACATATGTTGCTCTACGTAATGCCTACTGAAGTTATCCATGTTTTATAGTGAAAACCTTCTTTTTTCGTTGAATTGATCATTCACTTCCTAAAGGTGTCCAAAATACCTTCCTTACCCTACGGATAACAACGTTCGAGGCCATAGTGTACCGGTCATTATGTTGAGTTTTTTTTTGCGAAATAATGTCCAAAAGCTTGGACGTATAAAAATGTCATAATATGACATGTTATGGGTAATATTATGGGTAATTCTCGCTGAGACCGGCCCACTATTTACACCTTGTCTTCAAAAATGTTTAAGGTGCCGATTTTCTGAAAGCCCTCGCCTAAAATGTAAGAAAAATGCATTTGGTTACTCAAATTGATGGACCCCCGTTAGTTAGAGCCACAACGATTTTGGTCAAATACTTACCTTACCGGTCAGGCTAAGGCCGGGGTGGCCTCTGCTGTACATAGTAGCCGCCTCCATTCCACTCGGTCCATGGCTGTTTGTCTCCAGTTCCGCACTCTGCGTAGGGTCCGCAGATCGTCCTCCACTTGGTCGATCCACCTAGCTCGCTGCGCTCCACGTCGTCTTGTACCGGTCGGATGACTCTCGAGAACCATTTTAGTCGGGTTGCTATCCGACATCCTGATGACGTGACCCGCCCACCGTAGCCTCCCGATTTTCGCGGTATGGACGATGGTTGGTTCTCCCAGCAGCTGATGCAGCTCGTGGTTCATTCGCCTTCTCCAGGTCCCGTCTTCCATCTGCACTCCGCCGTAGATGGTACGCAACACCTTCCGTTCGAAAACTCCAAGGGCGCGTTGGTCCTCTGCACGTAGGGTCCATGTTTCGTGCCCATAGAGGACGACCGGTCTAATCAACGTTTTGTAGATGGTTAACTTCGTGTTACGGCGAACTTTATTCGATCGTAGAGTTCTGCGGAGTCCAAAGTAGGCACGATTTCCTGCCACAATGCGCCTCTGAATTTCTCTGCTGGTGTCGTTGTCGTCGGTTACCAGTGAGCCCAAGTACACGAATTCTTCAACCGCCTCGATTTCATCACCGTCGATATAAATTCGGGGTGGCGGGCGCGGTGATTCCTCCCTGGAGCCCTTTGCCATCATGTACTTTGTCTTCGACACATTAATGACTAATCCGATTCGCCTGGCTTCCCTCTTTAGTCGGATGTACGTTTCCGCCATCGTCTCAAATTTACGAGCAATAATATCAATATCATCGGCGAAACCAAGCAGCTGAACGGACTTCGTGAAAATCGTCCCACTCGTGTTTATCCCCGCTCTTCTTATTACACCCTCCAAAGCAATGTTGAACAGCAAGCACGAAAGACCATCACCTTGCCGTAACCCTCTGCGAGATTCGAAGGGACTCGAGAGTGTCCCTGATACTCGAACTACGCACATCACTCGATCCATCGTCGCCTTGATCAACCGTATCAGTTTATCCGGGAATCCGTATTCGTACATAATCTGCCATAGCTGTTCTCGATCGATTGTATCATACGCCGATTTGAAATCGATGAACAAGTGGTGTGTGGGCACGTTGTATTCGCGGCATTTCTGCAACACCTGGCGGATGGCGAACATCTGGTCCGTTGTAGCGCGTTCGCCCATAAATCCAGCCTGATATTGCCCCACGAACTCTCTTGCAATCGGTGATAGACGGCGGCATAAAATTTGAGAGAGTATCTTGTAGGCAGCGCTCAGTAGTGTGATCGCGCGGTAGTTCCCGCAATCCAACTTGTCGCCCTTTTTGTAGATGGGACACACGATACCTTCCATCCATTCCTCCGGTAATACTTCCTCCTCCCAAATCTTGGTAATAACCCAGTGTAGTGCTCTTACCAGTGCTTCTCCACCGTATTTTAGAAGCTCGCTTGGTAGCTGATCTGCTCCAGCGGCTTTGTTGTTTTTCAACCGGCCAACCTCCTCCTCAATCTCTTGAAGGTCAGGGGCCGGAAGTCTTTCGTCCTGTGCACATACTCCTAGATCTGTTACCACGCCACCTTCGGTACTTGCAACGTCGCCATTGAGGTGCTCATCGTAATGCTGCCGCCACCTCTCGACCACCTCACGCTCGCTCGTGAGAATATTCCCGTGATTATCTCGGCACATGTCGGCTTGTGGCACAAAGCCTCTGCGCGAGCGGTTCAGCTTCTCGTAGAACTTTCGTGTGTCCTTAGCGCGGTACAGCTCTTCCATCGCTTCGCGATCTCGTTCTTCCTGCTGGCGCTTCTTCATCCGGAAGACTGAATTCTGCCTGTTCCGCGCCTGTTTGTAACGTGCCTCATTCGCTCTCGTACGGTGTTGCAGCATTCTCGCCCATGCTGCATTCTTCTCGTTTTTCAACTGTTCACATTCGCCGTCGTACCAGTCGTTTCTGTGATTCGGAGTCACGAAGCCTAGTGCTGTAGCCGAGGTACTACCTATGGCGGATCGTATGTCCCTCCAGCCATCTTCAAGTGTAGCTGCGCCAAGCTGCTCTTCCGTTGGTAGGGCCACTGCTAACTGCTGCGCGTAGTCTTGAGCCACTTCTACGTTACGAAGTTGCTCGATGTTGAGCCGCGGCGTTCGACTTCGACGCGTGGTGATAACTGTCGAAAGTTTTGAGCGCATGCATACAGCGACTAAGTAGTGATCCGAATCTATATTCGCACTGCGGTATGTGCGGACGTTGGTTATATCCGAGAAGAATTTACCGTCGATTAGAACGTGGTCGATTTGGTTTTCTGTTTGGTGGTCGGGTGATCTCCAGGTGGCTTTGTGGATATCTTTGCGGGGAAAGAAGGTGCTTCGGACTACCATACCACGGGAGGCTGCAAAGTTTACGCATCGCTGGCCGTTATCATTCGATACGGCGTGCAGGCTGTTTCGCCCGATTACCGGTCTGTACATTTCCTCCCTTCCTACCTGCGCGTTCATGTCGCCGACAACGATTTTCACGTCACGCGGCGAGCAACCATCGTATGTTTGCTCTAACTGCGCGTAGAACGCTTCTTTCTCGTCATCGGGTCTCCCTTCGTGTGGGCAGTGGACGTTGATGATGCTGTAATTGAAGAAACGGCCCTTAACTCTCAACAAGCACATCCTTGCGTTGATCGGCTGCCACCCGATCACGCGTTGTCGCATCTTGCCCAACACTATAAATCCTGTTCCCAGTTCATTGGTGGTGCCACAGCTTTGGTAGAAGGTAGCCGCTCGATGCCCGCTTTTCCACACTTTTTGTCCAGTCCAACAAAGTTCCTGCAGCGCCACGATGTCGAAGTTGCGGGGATGTAGTTCGTCATAGATTATCCTGTCACATCCTGCGAAACCTAGTGACTTGCAATTCCATGTTCCAAGTTTCCAATCGTAGTCCTTATTTCGTCGCGTGGGTCTTTGCCGATTGTATCGAGTCGTATTTTCTCCTATGTTATTCGCAATGGGGATTTTTACGGGTGGCTTATTGGGCCTACGCCAACACTGGTCAAATGGTGGCTCACTAAAACCGTTATAAAATGTTGTTGAAAAGAGGAGAGATAGAGCCAGAGATGGCATTTCACCGAAGCGATTCACTAGGGCGTCAGTTTATCGACCACACTGGGGATGGGAACATTTTTCACCACACCAAGAAGCCAGTTTCTCTTGTTTTGGGTGGTGGGTAGACCAAGCGCTAGTGAGTGCTCTTGCTCGTTCGCCTTGGATCGAGTGTAGCTCACTCTTTCGCGCGCATCGCACTCACGCGCTCTCCCGTGTTTTCACCCAGCAGTCACCGAATCACCACCATGGTGTCGCCGGGGCGAGAACTCTCCGGTGTTTCACCGCAGCGCGCACTCTGGCGCAAAAACCTCACTGGAGTGCGCGCCCAGGTGATTTTTTACACTTTCATCGGAGAGAATTTTAAAGCGCTCTCGCTGCACTGTTGTGTGGCCTAGTGCTCAGAGAGCTAAGAGATTTATTTCTACCCTCCAAGCTTGCGCGCATCCGTATCGCAGTGGTGGATCCACATATAAGAGACGGGCTCCTGTGGAGATGCACAGCGTGAGTGGTGTATTTTCTATTTCTCTTTTCTACACTGAGGATATGGACATCTCTGGATAGAGCTAATATTTACAATAATAAAAAGTTGGGTCGGCCATATTGATTTTAGCCGCCATCTTGGATTTTTATACCAAAACATTTTTTTCACCATGAGGGCAACCACCGATTTTCGAAATTTTTGCATCAATTGAAAGCTGGGACATTTATACATAACATATCAAAAAATTAGAGATGTCTTTTTCTTCTTTCAAAAGTTATCTACAGTTTTGTAAATTAAGCCACGTTTTCTCCATACATTTCCATGCGCACCGGCAAGGACATGCAACAGCATCCGAGTTTACGCCTGCATGTATACACAAAGGCGCGTGGCCAAACCGGAGGTTCGTTTCCGTTTTTGACTATTTCTCAATGATGCTGGCATTGTTTTTATAACTTTTTTAGTGCTTTGACAAGCTTAAACCTTCAACTTTCCATTAGTGGGTTTAGAATTTTAATTCGTGTTCGTAAACACTGCGAAATAACGCTGCATTCATGTAAACGGTCGGTCCCGGGCCCAGTGCGCAAAAGTGGCATGATTTACGAAACGGCAGATAACTTTTGGAAGAAGAAAACGACATCTCTAATTTTTTCATATGCTCTGTATATATGTCCCAGCTTTCAATTGATGTAAAAATTTTGAAAATCGGTGGTTGCCCTCATGGTGAACAAAATGTTTTATAACAATCCAACAACAACAACAAAATGTTTATAACAATCCAAGATGGCGGCCAAAATCAATATGGCCGACCCAACTTTTTATTATTGTAAATAGTAGCTCTATATTTCCTCTTTTCAGCAACAATTTGTTTTGAGGTGGTTGTTGGAGAAACTTTCGAGTAATAACGGTTTAAGTGAGCCACCATTTGACCAAAATCGAGGGGTCTGCAAAAATTGTTGTTGCTCTAACTAACGGGGGGTCCATCAATTTGAGTAACCAAATGCATTTTTCTTACTTTTTAGGCGAGGGCTTTCAGAAAATCGGCACCTTAAACATTTTTGAAGACAAGGTGTAAATAGTGGGCCGGTCTCACCGAGAATTACCCATATGTGCCTTCTTTCCCACGACTTTGTGGCGCATCTGCATGTTCTCACGTTATGCTACGGAAAAATACGCCATAAAGTCCTGGGACACTATGGCCTCGGACGTTATGATACTGCGCCGGAATTAACAATAATTGCATGACCTGCTCTTCCATCTGAATGGGAGGTTCGCTCACATTTCCATCGATATCAGGCCAAACATGCCTAAAGGTCCAATCTGCAGAAGAGAGGCTCTCTTTGGTTTCCCTCTCTTTTGTTAATATCTCAACTGTTTATTTGATTTATGATTGTCTTCTTGCATAGAACGATGGTGAAAACAATTGTCTTTTGATTTGTACTGCAAAAGTAGTTGAAAAGTGTACCATTACATTGCAATAATTAAAAGAGAAAGTGAACAAAGAGAGCCTCTCAAATGCAGATAGGACCTATTGAAATGTTTGGCCTGATATCTTATTGTTGCGGTCAATGCACACCTGAATGTTTTGATGTTTTGAAAAGCTTAGGGGCGATTTCTTCACCCTGGCTTAAGGATTAAACCAGGCATAACTATATGGGTAAGCCGAGGTGAAATCGACTCTAAACTCTCAGCTTCCTAATGATGAGTTCAGATTTGAAATCAGTGGTTGCGAACACAGCGAAAATCACGATGTAATGAGACAATTCAAAATGGCGGCCAAATTCAAGATGGCTGCCAACAAAATTTCAACTTCAAATGAAAGGTCTATACTTTCCCTTCATATAAATGTGAAGTTTGTACATGTCCTCATAAGTGCGTAAGCGTAAGTAATAGTGCGCGATTGCATCAAATCAAGTTGATGTCTTCGGCGCACTATTTCACTTTTATATGCGTTTTCGCACTCGTGAAAACTAGTGCGATAGTCCAGTGGTGAACATTTAGCGCTATATTTATGTTACGTGATTAATTAGATACAATTTGTTGAAAAATCGTCAGTTATTACACTTGTCAGCCCCTTGGCAAGCGAAGGGCCCATCAATTTAACCCTATCAAAGTGGTTTTCATCTTTTTTTAGCTTTTTTTTATCATTTTCTAGAGAATAAACAAAAAAATCAAAATCCCAAGCATTATGTAAATGGCGGCCTGGTTTCAGCGACAATTGGCTTCTTTAGCGATGTTGAGATAATTCCATATTCTGAATCTGCATGCAAAACTGAACCGAAATCCAAATTTTCATGAAGTTTAGTGCTCGGGAACCTATTTAAAAATCAATTTGAAGTTTGTATGGGAGCGATTTGTCGAATCACCCCTCGTCGCGTTTTGTACTGGGTGGAGCTGTCAAACAGTTACCCAGCTGTCAAAAGGTGATTTAAAAAAATCTCTTTGAAATTGATTTTGGGTACCA